>NC_057355.1:94922633-95157633 GCF_016509475.1 Prionailurus bengalensis
GGAAACAGTATGGAAGTTCCTCAAAAAACTAAAAATAGAACTACCCTATGACCCAGTAACTTCACTACTAGGCATTTATCCAAGGGATACAGGTGTGCTATTTCAAAGGGACACATGCACCCCCATGTTTATAGCAGCACTACCAACAATAGCCCAAGTATGGAAAGAGCCCAAATGTCCATCAATGGATGAATGTATAAAGAAAATTTGATGTATATATACAATGGAGTATTACTCAGAAATCAAAAAGGATGAAATCATGCCATTTGCAACAACATGGATGTAACTAGAGTATATTATGCTAAGTGAAATTAGAGAAAGACAAGTATCATATGACTTTACTCACATGTGGAAGTTAAGATATAAAACAGATGAACATAAGGGAAGGGAAGCAGAAATAATGGAAAAACAAGGAGGGGGGCAAAACATGAGACTCTTAAATACAGAGATCAAACTGAGGGTTTCTGGAGACGTTTTGGGTGGGGGGATGGGCTAAATGGGCAAGGGGCATTAAGGAGAACACTTGTTGGGATGAGCACTGAGAGTTATATGTATGGGACGAATCACTGGATTCTACTCCTGAAATCATCATTACACTATATGCTAACTAACTAACTTGGATGTAAATATTTTAAAATAATAAATAAAAAATAAACTAACTAAAAGTAAAAAAAAAATAATTACACAATCTGTATAAGCATCATTTTATAAATGTCAATTTCAAGATAAAGTATAACAAAATATCTCATAATTTGTTTAATTTTTAAAGAGTACCTGGGTGGTTCAGTAGGTTTAGCATCTGACTTTTTCCCAGGTCATGATCTCAGGGTTTGTAAGTTTGATCCCCTAATTGGGCTCACAGCTATCAGCATGTAGCCTGGTTAAGATCCTCTCTTTCCATCTTTCTCTGCCCCTCCCCTGCTCATGGTCTCTCTCTCTCTCAAAAATAAACAAACATTTAAAAAAAGAAACATAGGGGCGCCCGGGTGGCGCAGTCGGTTAAGCGTTCGACTTCAGCCAGGTCACGATCTCGCGGTCCGGGAGTTCGAGCCCCGCGTCGGGCTCTGGGCTGATGGCTCAGAGCCTGGAGCCTGTTTCCGATTCTGTGTCTCCCTCTCTCTCTGCCCCTCCCCCGTTCATGCTCTGTCTCTCTCTGTCCCAAAAATAAATAAACGTTGAAAAAAAAATTTTTTTTAAAATTAAAAAAAAAAAAAAGAAACATAATTAACACAATAACTTGCATTAAAGAAACTTGAAAACAATCTTTTGTGCACCTTTTTAATTATGTTGACAATTCTAAAGCAAGATAATCTCCCTTATAAATTGATTTTTTTCAGATTTACTTTGAAAAAGAGACAGACTAGAGGAAACAGAAGTCGTTTTTTTTCTTTTCGAGTTTTTATTTACATTCTAGTTAGTTAACATATAGTGTAATATTGGTTTCAGGAGAAGAATTTAGTGATTCATCACTTACATGCAACACCCAGTGACCATCACAAATACATCCTTAGTACCCATCACCCATCTAGCCTATCTCCCATCCACCTCCCTTCATTAACCCTCAGTTTGTTCTCTATAGTTAAGAGCCTCTTACGGTTTGCTTCCCCCCTCTTTCTTTGTTTTCTCTTTTCCTATGTTCATCTGTTTTGTTTCTTAAATTCCATATATGAGTGAAGTCATATGGTATTTGTATTTTTCTGACTGACTTATTTTGATTAGCATAATATACTCTAGCTCTATCCATATCATTGTAAATGGCAAGATTTCATTCTTTTTGATGGCTAAGTAATATTCCATTATATATATAATATATCACATCTTCTTAAACCGAGGTCAATTTTAGAAAAATTTTTTAACATTTATTTTTATTGAGAAACAGAGAAAGCATGAGAATGGGAGGGACAGAGGAAGGGAAACACAGAATCTGAAGCAGGCTCCAGGCTCTGAGCTGTCCACACAGCGCCCAACCTGGGGCTTGAACTCACAAACTCTCACAGACCGAGAGAGAGAGAGAGAGAGAGAGAGAGAGAGAGAGAGAGAGAGAGAGTGCATGAGCGGGGGATAGTGGCAAAGGGGAGAGACAGAGAATCTTAAGTAGGCTCCACACTAAGTGTGGGGCTCAACTAAGCAAGACTCAATCCCATGACCCTGAGATCATGACCAGAGCTGAAATTGGGTCTGCCACTCAACGGACCCATGGTCCCGAAATAGGTTTTTATCTCTATTTAAGTGTATTATGTATGAGCCCATTAAAATGGTTACCTTATGATAATACTTAGAATATATTTTACATGGAACTAATGCTTAATAAAAAGTTGTAACTATTAGAAACTAGGTGTTCTCCTAGTGTCTTGCCAAGAGTCTTTAATAGTTGAAGCTGCTGATTTTAATATATGTCCTAATTTTTTTTCACTGAAAAATCATATTCTTTTTGTTCTATGTAATAGAATTCTATGGCCTTAAGTGTTTGTTTTAATAATCAAGCAAATTTGCTTTTGCAGGAATATATTGATTCTATTCAGAGTTATGCCTGCATCTAAAATATGCTTACTCTTTGTATAATGAGAATATAAATCAGGCTTCCAAACTTTCACAACAGAAGTTTTCCTTTACCGATCAGTTCATGGTTTCTTCTTCGATTAACAGCATTAAAACACAGCACTTCAATTACTTGTCAAATAATTCAATCATGAATTAACTACAATCTTAAGTTGTCAAGGGCTGCTTTGAAATACTTAATGTCTAGCAAAAATTATGACTCCTGATAGCTCTTTGAAGTTATGCTTTTTAATTTTTTTACCCAATAGTTACATAGTATTTATAATGAATCAGATGTTATTCTAAGTATAACCATTATCCCCATTTTATAAATGGAAAATGAAAGTGCAGACAGGTTACATAATCTTTTCCAAACCACTAGTAAATGATAAAATGATACATGATCAAATTGGTAAATGATGAAATTGGTCTGGTCTAAGGATGTCTGTGATTAACCTCAATCTTAAGATATAAATATGATTATCAGTAAATTTTATGTATTTACTGTAGTTTACAACTCAATCCTTATATAGACCTCTCGATAGCTCTCTATAGCTATAGTTTTAAATCCCAGGGGCGCCTAGGTGGCGCAGTCGGTTAAGCGTCCGACTTCAGCCAGGTCACGATCTTACTGTCCGGGAGTTCGAGCCCCGCGTCAGGCTCTGGGCTGATGGCTCAGAGCCTGGAACCTGTTTCCGATTCTGTGTCTCCCTCTCTCTCTGCCCCTCCCCCGTTCATGCTCTGTCTTTCTCTGTCCCAAAAATAAATAAACGTTGAAAAAAAAAATTTAAATCCCAGAAAATTGTCTTCACTGAAAGATGCTCTGTGTTCATTACCCATTTTTATTGATAGTTGATATATAGAGTATACATTTGAACTTTGTTTCCGTGTCTTTTGTAAAACCATAGTTGGAGAAAGTATTCAACTTTATCAATTGACATTTACAAAACAGCCTGCTCAATAAATATTTATTATATTTATTATTCCAAAAATGTTTAGCCCTATCTTTTATAAGACACTGAATGCTAAATAACCTAAAATCTTTTCAGTTTTCCTTTGAGTGTTTAGCTTCTATAATTAACTGTCCTGGCTTCATATAGTTCTCAATTAAAAAAAAAGGTTTCTGGGGTTATTGTAAATGTTTTATATTGTGTTCCATTTTATAAATGGTTTTAAAGATGTTTGGAGCTAGTCAAATGTTAAATTCTAAAGAACTGTTTGATTAGAATAATTTTCATCTATCTCTGGCTATTTTATAAAGTCACATAGTATTTTATAAAATCTTGAGTCATTTTTCTCCATCGTTTATATACAGGATAATTATCTGGTTGTCATTTAGGGGAATTACAGAGCTAAGTAGGGTTAAACACTTCTCAGAGGTACCTGATAACTAGAAGTATCAGACAATAAACCCAACCACAACTAGAAGTTTGGAAGAATAATTTGTATTTCTTATTCTATTTGTTCCATACAGTTTGAATTTTGTAAAATTTTGAGAGAAATCTGTTAAATAGTTGCTTAAGAAATATTAATGGCAGGTTACTTTGCTAGGTATTGGAGATATAATACTGAATATAATACATACAGAGTATACAGCTTATGCCCCCCTACCCTATATGTGAGCTCTCTCAAAATATCTGCCATGCTTAAGATGGTCTTTCCATAATTGGTCGTAAAGAAACATTGGTTTACAGATGCCAACAGATGTAAAGAAAAACGCTCTATGGGGGAAAAGTGAGAAATGCTGGAGTAAATGAAATTTAGTGGCTTGTTTTGTTCATTATTTCTATTTAAAGGATCTTTCATGGGGGAACCTTGGTAGGTCAGTTGGTTGAGCCTTGACTTCAGCTCAGGCCATGATCTTGCGGTTTGTGAGTTCGAGCCTTGTGTAGGGCTCTATGCTGACAGCTCAGAGCCTGGATCCTGCTTCAGATTCTGTGTCTCCCTTTCTGCCCCTCTCTGTCTCTCTGTCTCTGTCTCTCTCTCTTTCAAAAATAAAATAAACATTAAAAAAATGTTAAAGGATCTCTCATAGACCCATGCATGTAGCAATATGGATTTCCAAAGAAGTGACATGTCATGTAGTATATTCCAGAATACTCTTTTACCAAAGCACATTTTTTGTCTGTGCATATGTGTGTGTATGCATGTATCCATGTGTTTTCTAAGTGAGATAGTTGATGTGTCAATAATTAATAAAACTCATTAGCTACTTATAATGTTAAACACTAGGCAGAAGTAGATTAAGTGGTTTTTAAAAAGTTTATGGACACTAGGGTAATAACTGAAACACATATTTTCTGTTGCAGGTTTTCAGGTAGATTTAGGACTTAAGGTTAATCTGAAGAGTTAATATATGAACACAGGGTATGCCAAACTCTCACTCCCTGATCAAACTTTATTCAGGCCTCTCTGAGGCCTCTTTTCAATTAAGTCTCAACCTTGGCTCTGTTATGTCTTTGGCCTGCCCAACCAAGTATTAGCAAGATCCTGCTAAGTCAGTTTAGCCAGAATGCTCCCACTCTTAATATCTGATCACACTTGATATGTGATCAAGTATCTCAAGGCCCACCCTGGATGTCTAAGTCTTTGGGCTGTCTTCAGCAAGAATCCTGTTAGGCCACTTTAGCAAGATTCCTCCTACCTTTGATTCTTTGATGTCTTTTAGTAATTTACCATCTACTAAGCCCCTCATTCTGCTCCTTGGCTATAAATCCCCAGCTGTCTCAGCTGTATTCAGAATTGAGTTCCATCTATCTCCCTTATTGCAATACCCCTATTGAAGTGTTTTTGATGAAGTCTTCCTTACCATTTCCACGAGTGTCAGAGCAGTTTTTTTTCTTTAACAGATAGGTAATACTTTTTTTGTTCTTGATGTGGATCACTGCCAAATGTGAAAGCTTGTTCATTCTTTTGGAGATATATGTGAAAAAGCTTCAATAACACTTCTCCATGTTGTACTTGTTAGACAGGATGAAGCATTCTACTCAAGAAAGAAGTCAGTGGGGATGAAGAAGAGACAATTTTCTAGAATCAGCTATTTAAATATATACAATAGAAAACATATCAGAGTGTGAATATATAACATATTTTCTCAGAGTTGATTATATGTTAGAAATAACAACTGAATGAGCATTAGAAATAACAGTTCAATGTATTTCATAATTAACCTCTGAGCTCTATTTTCTAGGATCTATATTCAACACTGTATGAATATATTTTCATGCAACCCTCATAACAGTTTTATGTGATAATAACCATTGTTATTATATCAGTTTTGCTACACAGAAAGGGTGAGCAGTTTTCTAATGTCTTTATCCCATACCAGGAGGGGAATGACTCTAGAGAATTTGAACAGTCATTTCAACTGAAACAATAAGAAATGAATTCAAAAGGCCTAGAAGTTGAGAGTAAATGACAAAGTAAACAATGAAAGCTTGGCACTATGTGTTTGGTGAAATTTCCCCTTAAGGGGAATATGGCAGCCTGCCAATGACAAGTGAAAAGCAGGCTGTTTGAATTGAATGTACGTATTCAAATGATGAGGTACTTGCTAGTCATTACAAAAGCACATGTTTCTTGCTGATTCATGTGAGGGGAAATTATAAAGTCCAAAACAATTGGGAATGAAACACTAGTGGATTTTTAAGAAGGAAGCAAGGGAATTTGAGGGAACAGGTGCTATTTTCCCATTTCTTTTAAATCTGTTTGAAAGAGGATGGATGATATAGTGGGTGAACTATATAGATATAATTAAAGCAAATGACTGAATTTTCTAAATGATGACTAATGAAATAAAAATGAAAAGCTGCTATTATGCAAAGAAAATTAATGATTTTGAAAAGAGATTTGGTGGGCCTATCAAGATGGCTTTAAGGTAAATTTTAAGATAGGAGAGAAAAAAAAAGTCCAGCCAAAACAAAAAATGGTGTGTTGGAAGCATAGATGTGTTTAACTACCTGCTCCCAAACCCTTCAGATCAATCCAAATCTGCTTAGTGACTTGTGCAGGCTCACTTTACCATAGGTTTTAGGACCACACCTTCTTTTAGGTGGAATGGAGCAAGTTCTGGACCAGTAGTTCAAACTTCCAAATTGACTTAGCTAATATCATCTCTCCTTTTATCCCAGTTCCAAAATGAACCATTTCTTTGTTCCTTATCAAAACTTGTGCCCCAATTTCAGTAATTAGATAATATTCCTATTTTATTACACCATTACCTAGCTCCCAAACTCCAGTTTCTACTTCTACTAGACAACTTTTCTATGTAAATCATTGCCTACAGTCACAGACAAAAACAAAATTAAAGAAGAGGCTTAATTATCCCTATTTAAAACAAGGGAGGAATTTTTTTCATGGCCTTTACTAGGAGCATTTACATAGAAAATTTGTAATTGTAAGTTATTTCTCTGTCTTTGAAATGTATGTAAATATTTTTATATTTTTAATTTTTAAAAAATATTTTTTTTATTTTGAGAGAGAGAGCACATGCACAAGCAGGGGAGGGACAGAGAGAGAGGTAGAGAGAGAATCCCAAGCAAGATCTGTGCAGTCAGCTCAGAGCCTGACATGGGGCTGCCCCCCAGGAGATCATGACCTAAGCTAGTATAAAGAGTCAAATGCTTAACCCAGGTCCCCCTATGCAAATCTTTTTAAAAATCTAATCAAACTGGTCCAGAAATCTTTGGTAAGGACTTGGGAGCCATATCTCTGAAATATAAACATCAAGGGAAATAGAGGGGCTATCTCCCAATTTTTCTGGGAAAATTAGAGCCTACCTCCACAGGATCCTGGCTCTAAGTTTCAAACTACCTCTTGTCATAATGAGCATAAGGAGAAGTTTATTTTCCCTTTAAACTTTTATTTTTTTAATGTTTATTTATTTTTGAGAGAGGGAGAGAGAGAGACAGAGCAGGAATAGGGGAGGGGCAGAGGGAGAGAGAGAGACACAGAATCTGAAGCAGGATCCAGACTCTGAGCTGTTAATACTGAGCCCAATGCAGGGCTTGAACTCCCAAACCTCGAGATCATGACCTGAGCTGAAGTTGGATGCTAACTGACTGGGCCACCCAGGTGCCCCTATTTTTCCTTTTAATTAACTGATACAGATAGTCACCCCAATTACCAGGTGAATTTAGGATAAACTCTGTGTAATAAATGGATGCTGTTAAAACCTCTTACTTGAAGACCACTTATCTTGAGAACATGGATATAATTCTATGTAACTTGCTTGGCTATATGAGGGGTAAGATTTCTTCCTGTCTGCAATCTCTTAGCATATTGTCTGTGATGCACATCACATTCTGGGTTAATGCTTACTACATAACAAAATTGTTGGCTTTCTCTTCTATATTTGTGGAGAGGTTTTCTAGTTTGGGGGAAAATTTTTGTTTTTCCTTCATATTCTGCTGATGCTTCAACTGTTTATGTAGACTTCCCCTACCCCCCATAATCTGTCTAATATATTGCTCCACTCCCAATTTGGTTATTCAGCCCTGGTTGTGAATAATGGAAATATATTTCACACAGTAAAAAATACTTACAGGAAGACAAATTTTGCCAGTTTCTAAGTGAAAGGAACAAGAAGACTGATAAATAATATTTAGGGCTTCAGACATCTATATGAATACCAGCAAACAAAAAATTTACCAAAACAGAAAGCAAATGTTATTTCATGTGTACCATTGCAGTGTGGTAGAATCATATCAATGGGACATAAGTTAGCTTTTGAAAGCTTAAGTAGCTTTTAATAAAATGAATTTATTTTTGTAAATTTTCAACATGAGTATGGAACTTGAGTGGAACAGAATTAGTGTTACAAAGGGAGAGCAAGTGGTTGAGGGGAAGATGGCGGCGTAGGAGGACGCTGGGCTCACCGCACGTCCTGCTGATCACTTAGATTCCACCTACACCTGCCTAAATAACCCAGAAAACCGCCAGAGGATTAGCAGAACGGAGTCGCCAGAGCCAAGCGCAGACGAGAGGCCCACGGAAGAGGGTAGGAAGGGCGGAGAGGCGGTGCGCGCTCCACGGACTGGCGGGAGGGAGCCTGGGCGGAGGGGCGGCTCGCCGGCCAAGCAGAGTCCCCGAGTCTGGCTTGCAAAAGTGGAGGGGCCTGACAGACTGTTTCAACAGCAAGCACGACTTAGCGTCTGGGAGGCCATAAGTTAACAGCTCTGCTCAGAAAGCGGGAAGGCTGGAGGACAAAGGGAGGGAGAGCTGCTGAGCCCCCGGAGGACAGAGCTCAGTTTGGTGGGGAACAAAGGCGCTCACCAGCGCCATCTCCCCCGCCCATCCCCCATCCAAAATCCCAGAGGGAACCTGTTCCTGCCGGGGAAATTGCTTGCTCCGCAAACACCCAACTCTGTGCTTCTGCAGAGCCAAACCTCCGGCAGCAGATCTGACTCCCTCCTGCTGCCACAGGGCCCCTCCTGAAGTGAATCACCTAAGGAGAAGCGATCTAAGCCTGCCCCTCCTGCCCCCGTGCACCTTGCCTACCCACCCCAGCCAATACGCCAGATCCCCAGCATCACAAGCCTAGCAGGGGGCAAGTAGCCCAGAGGAGCCACACCACCCCACAGTGAATCCCACCCCTAGGAGAGGGGAAGAGAAGGCACACACCAGTCTGACTGTGGCCCCAGCGGTGGGCTGGGGGCAGACATCAGGTCTGACTGCGGCCCCGCCCACCAACTCCAGTTATACACCACAGCACAGGGGAAGTGCCCTGCAGGTCCTCACCGCACCAGGGACTATCCAAAATGACCAAGCGGAAGAATTCCCCTCAGAAGAATCTCCAGGAAATAACAACAGCTAATGAGCTGATCAAAAAGGATTTAAATAATATAACAGAAAGTGAATTTAGAATAATAGTCATAAAATTAATCGCTGGGCTTGAAAACAGTATACAGGACAGCAGAGAATCTCTTGCTACAGAGATCAAGGGACTAAGGAACAGTCACGAGGAGCTGAAAAACGCTTTAAACGAAATGCATAACAAAATGGAAACCACCACAGCTCGGCTTGAAGAGGCAGAGGAGAGAATAGGTGAACTAGAAGATAAAGTTATGGAAAAAGAGGAAGCTGAGAAAAAGAGAGATAAAAAAATCCAGGAGTATGAGGGGAAAATTAGAGAATTAAGTGATACACTAAAAAGAAATAATATACGCATAATTGGTATCCCAGAGGAGGAAGAGAGAGGGAAAGGTGCTGAAGGGGTACTTGAAGAAATCATAGCTGAGAACTTCCCTGAACTGGGGAAGGAAAAAGGCATTGAAATCCAAGAGGCACAGAGAACTCCCTTCAGACGTAACTTGAACCGATCTTCTGCACGACATATCATAGTGAAACTGGCAAAATACAAGGATAAAGAGAAAATTCTGAAAGCAGCAAGGGGTAAACGTGCCCTCACATATAAAGGGAGACCTATAAGGCTCGTGACTGATCTCTCTTTTGAAACTTGGCAGGCCAGAAAGAATTGGCACGAGATTTTCAGGGTGCTAGACAGAAAAAATATGCAGCCAAGAATCCTTTATCCAGCAAGTCTGTCATTTAGAATAGAAGGAGAGATAAAGGTCTTCCCAAACAACAAAAACTGAAGGAATTTGTCACCACTAAACCAGCCCTACAAGAGATCCTAAGGGGGACCCTGTGAGACAAAGTCCCAGAGGCATCACTACAAGCATAAAACATACAGACATCACAATGACTCTAAACCTGTATCTTTCTATAATAACACTGAATGTAAACGGATTAAATGCGCCAACCAAAAGACATAGGGTATCAGAATGGATAAAAAAACAAGACCCATCTATTTGCTGTCTACAAGAGACTCATTTTAGACCTGAGGACACCTTTAGATTGAGAGTGAGGGGATGTGGAACTATTTATCATGCGACTTGAAGCCAAAACCAGACAGAGACCCAGTAAAAAAAAGTAGCCATACTTATATCAGACAAACTAGACTTTAAATTAAAGGCTGTAACAAGAGATGAAGAAGGACATTATATAATAGTTACAGGGTCTATCCATCAGGAAGAGCTAACAATTATCAATGTCTATGCACCGAATACCAGAGCCCCCAAATATATAAAACAATTACTCATAAACATAAGCAACCTCATTGATACGAATGTGGTAATTGCAGGGGACTTTAATACACCACTTACAGAAATGGATAGATCATCTAGACACACGGTCAATAAAGAAACAAGGGCCCTGAATGAGACATTGGATGAGATGGACTTGACAGATATATTTAGAACTCTGCATCCCAAAACAACAGAATATACTTTCTTCTCGAGTGCACATGGAACATTCTCCAAGATAGATCATATACTGGGTCACAAAACAGCCCTTCATAAGTTTACAAGAATTGAAATTATACCATGCTTACTTTCAGACCACAATGCCATGAAGCTTGAAATCAACCACAGAAAAAAGTCTGGAAAACCTCCAAAAGCATGGAGGTTAAAGAACACCCTACTAACGAATGAGTGGGTCAACCAGGCAATTAGAGAAGAAATTAAAAAATATATGGAAACAAACGAAAATGAAAATACAACAATCCAAACGCTTTGGGATGCAGCGAAGGCAGTCCTGAGAGGAAAATACATTGCAATCCAGGCCTATCTCAAGAAACAAGAAAAATCCCAAATACAAACTCTAACAGCACACCTAAAGGAACTAGAAGCAGAACAGCAAAGGCAGCCTAAGCCCAGCAGAAGAAGAGAAATAATAAAGATCAGAGCAGAAATAAACAATATAGAATCTAACAAAACTGTAGAGCAGATCAACCAAACCAAGAGTTGGTTTTTTGAAAAAATAAACAAAATTGACAAACCTCTAGCCAGGCTTCTCAAAAAGAAAAGGGAGATGACCCAAATAGATAAAATCATGAATGAAAATGGAATGATTACAACCAATCCCTCAGAGATACAAACAATTATCAGGGAATACTATGAAAAATTATATGCCAACAAATTGGACAACCTGGAAGAAATGGACAAATTCCTGAACACCCACACTCTTCCAAAACTCAATCAGGAGGAAATAGAAAGCTTGAACAGACCCATAACCAGCGAAGAAATTGAATCGGTTATCAAAAATCTCCCAACAAATAAGAGTCCAGGGCCAGATGGCTTCCCAGGGGAGTTCTACGAGACGTTTCAAGCAGAGATAATACCTATCCTTCTCAAGCTATTCCAAGAAATAGAAAGGGAAAGAAAACTGCCAGACTCATTCTATGAAGCCAGTATTACTTTGATTCCTAAACCAGACAGAGACCCAGTAAAAAAAGAGAACTACAGACCAATATCCCTGATGAATATGGATGCAAAAATTCTCAATAAGATACTAGCAAATTGAATTCAACAGCATATAAAAAGAATTATTCACCATGATCAAGTGGGATTCATTCCTGGGATGCAGGGCTGGTTCAACATTCGCAAATCAATCAACGTGATACATCACATTAACAAAAAAAGAGAGAAGAACCATATGATCCTGTCAATCGATGCAGAAAAGGCCTTTGACAAAATCCAGCACCCTTTCTTAATAAAAACCCTTGAGAAAGTCGGGATAGTAGGAACATACTTAAAGATCATAAAAGCCATTTATGAAAAGCGCACAGCTAACATCATCCTCAATGGGGAAAAACTGAGAGCTTTTTCCCTGAGATCAGGAACACGACAGGGATGCCCACTCTCACTGCTGTTGTTTAACATAGTGCTGGAAGTTCTAGCATCAGCAATCAGACAACAAAAGGAAATCAAAGGCATCAAAATTGGCAAAGATGAAGTCAAGCTTTCGCTTTTTGCAGATGACATGATATTATACATGGAAAATCCGATAGACTCCACCAAAAGTCCGCTAGAACTGATACATGAATTCAGCAAAGTTGCAGGATACAAAATCAATGTACGGAAATCAGTTGCATTCTTATACACTAACAATGAAGCAACAGAAAGACAAATAAAGAAACTGATCCCATTCACAATTGCACCAAGAAGCATAAAATACCTAGGAATAAATCTAACCAAAGATGTAAAGGATCTGTATGCTGAAAACTATAGAAAGCTTATGAAGGTAATTGAAGAAGATTTAAAGAAATGGAAAGACATTCCCTGCTCATGGATTGGAAGAATAAATATTGTCAAAATGTCAATACTACCCAAAGCTATCTACACATTCAATGCAACCCCAATCAAAATTGCACCAGCATTCTTCTCAAAACTAGAACAAGCAATCCTAAAATTCATATGGAACCACAAAAGGCCCCGAATAGCCAAAGGAATTTTGAAGAAGAAGACCAAAGCAGGAGGCATCACAATCCCAGACTTTAGCCTCTACTACAAAGCTGTCATCATCAAGACAGCATGGTATTGGCACCAAAACAGACACATAGACCAATGGAATAGAATAGAAACCCCAGAACTAGACCCACAAACGTATGGCCAACTCATCTTTGACAAAGCAGGAAAGAACATCCAATGGAAAAAAGACAGCCTCTTTAACAAATGGTGCTGGGAGAACTGGACAGCAACATGCAGAAGGTTGAAACTAGACCACTTTCTCACACCATTCACAAAAATAAACTCAAAATGGATAAAGGACCTAAATGTGAGACAGGAAACCATCAAAACCTTAGAGGAGAAAGCAGGAAAAGACCTCTCTGACCTCAGCCGTAGCAATCTCTTACTCGACACATCCCCAAAGGGAGGGGAATTAAAAGCAAAAGTGAATTACTGGGACCTTATGAAGATAAAAAGCTTCTGCACAGCAAAGGAAACAACCAACAAAACTAAAAGGCAACCAACGGAATGGGAAAAGATATTCGCAAATGACATATCGGACAAAGGGCTAGTATCCAAAATCTATAAAGAGCTCACCAAACTCCACACCCGAAAAACAAATAACCCAGTGAAGAAATGGGCAGAAAACATGAATAGACACTTCTCTAAAGAAGACATCCAGATGGCCAACAGGCACACGAAAAGATGTTCAGCGTCGCTCCTTATCAGGGAAATACAGATCAAAACCACACTCAGGTATCACCTCACGCCAGTCAGAGTGGCCAAAATGAACCAATCAGGAGACTATAGATGCTGGCGAGGATGTGGAGAAACGGGAACCCTCTTGCACTGTTGGTGGGAATGCAAATTGGTGCAGCCGCTCTGAAAGCAGTGTGGAGGTTCCTCAGAAAATTAAAAATAGACCTACCCTATGACCCAGCAATAGCACTGCTAGGAATTTATCCAAGGGATACAGGAGCACTGATGCATAGGGCCACTTGTACCCCAATGTTCATAGCAGCACTCTCAACAATAGCCAAATTATGGAAAGAGCCTAAATGTCCATCAACTGATGAATGGATAAAGAAATTGTGGTTTATATACACAATGGAATATTATGTGGCAACGAGAAAAAATGAATTATGGCCTTTTGTAGCAACGTGGATGGAACTGGAGAGTGTGATGCTAAGTGAAATAAGCCATACAGAGAAAGACAGATACCATATGGTTTCACTCTTATGTGGATCCTGAGAAACTTAACAGGAACCCATGGGGGAGGGGAAGGAAAAAAAAAAAAAGAGGTTAGAGTGGGAGAGAGCCAAAGCATAAGAGACTGTTAAAAACTGAGAACAAATTAAGGGTTGATGGGGGGTGGGAGGGAGAGGAGGGTGGGTGATGGGTATTGAGGAGGGCACCTTTTGGGATGAGCACTGGGTGTTGTATGGAAACCAATTGGTCAATAAATTTCATATATATATAAAAAAAATAAAATGTCATTGATGATTAGAGAGGGAAAAAACAAAAAAACAAAGGGAGAGCAAGTAATGATGAAATTATAAGCAAATATTATAAACTGTTCAGTGAAATCCATCATATTGAAACCAAAGAGAAGGGTTGTGTCCATTTGTGTGTCTGTGTGTAATGGAATGATGACTAACTAGGGTTGGTCAGGAGTATAGCCAGGGATATAAAGAAAGTCAATGGAAACAATAGGACTGTACAGGAAATTCTTTGATGATCTAATATTTTAAAAAGAAATGGAAAGACAAGGTTTTCTTTTCATTTTTTTAATATTTACTTATTTTAAGAGCGAGAGAGAGTGTGTGTGTGTGAATGCAGGAAGGGCAGAGAAAGAGGGAGACACAGATCTGAAGCAGGCTTCAGGCTCTGAGCTCTCAGCACAGATCCCAACACGGGACATGAACCCATGAACTATGAGATTGTGACCTGAGCAAAGTCAGATGCTTAACCAACTGAGCCACCCAGGTGCCCCTTGAAAGAGAAATTTCTAAATAACATTTAGGAAAATGGATAGGATAGTAAGTACCTAGTGAAAACTTCTAAATGGTAGTAAAAACCTGGTAGGATCATATTAGGAAACAAAAATCTTAAAACTAGTTGAGCCTTGATTTCATAGATATGAAATGTTTACATTCATCTCTGTAGAAAGCAAGAAGATGGCAAGGAAGGGGGAACAGATTGACAGTAAAAATGACAGAGATATCACTGAGAAGGACAATTACTGAAATTGTATTTCTTCCATTTTCTCCAATAAGGAGAAGGGTCTTAAAAGTATACAGGAAATAATAAACAAATGTTGAAAAAGTTCTTCCTTCAGATTAGCTGAGGAGCTAATAATAAATTTGTATACATTTACAGCCAAATAAATAAATTATTCAGAACTCTGAAGAAAGTTTGATAAATGACCTTAGAATTTTAGTTAGAAATGCATGGAGATGAGGACAGGATCCAGAAAACTGGGATATTGGCAGATGTTACTCTGACTTACTAACAGGGCAACTGCTTAAATTAATCCCTTAATATACTCTCTGAATACTCATCTGGTAGAAGGTTTATGAGGCCTAGGAAAGAATGTGACATGGAGTGAAAGACTTTAGAAAGAAGCCAGTAACAACTCTGAAGAAAATGTCATGCCAAATTAACCTCGTTTTTTTTTTTCTGTGGCAAAGTTGTTATGTAACTGAGCAGGAGAATACCATACATATGGTAATTTTGAAGCAGTTGACAAAGAATTCTTTAGAGTAAGAGGGAGAAATGTTGGCCACATGTAGTGGGTTAAATAGTAGAATAGTGAATGTTAGTCTCTCTGGGACAAAGTGGAAAGAAATCTCTAGAAGACTTCTATATTACTTTTTCCTTGGAAGAGTAAAATTTCAAAATTAAATGAAAATACAATTGTCATAGAATGTGCATGTTAAATGGGAAGAGATTAAGACAAAAGGTAACAGAGTTTGTATTCAAATTAATTGGAAAGCTCACTTAAGTTGAAGGGTTTTTAAATGATGAAAGAAAAAATAAAGACTCAATATTAGATCTTGTATTTCTCCTTAAAATACATTTTACACCTTGAGATGCCTGGATGGCTGAGTTGGTTAAGCATACAACTTCAGCTCAGGTCATGATCTCATGGTTTGTCAGTTCGAGCCCTGCATCAGGCTCTGTGCTGACAGGTCAGAGCTCAGAGACTGGAGCCTGCTTCCGATTCTGTGTCTCCCTCTCTTTCTGCCCCTCCCCAGTTCACACTCTGTCTTTCTCTCTCTCTCAGAAATAAATAAACATTAAAAAATTTATAAAAAATACATTTTACACCTTTACGATGAAAAAATATTAATTCTGTAGAAATTTTTTTTTTTTTTGAGTAGCTGATAGTATGGCCCATACTGTCAGATTAATCTGATTTCAAAATCTGTGCTTTCTATTTTCTAGTGATTTTTGGCAGCTTAAGCAAAGAAGTAATTATTGATCACAATTTTAAATCATCCTTATACCCTACTGTGCTCTTCTGTTCTCCTGTAGAACCCTATGCATCTCTTTACCTCAATAATTATCACATTGGAAATATGGTTTGACAACTTTTTCTATTACATGTAAGCTTTTAGAAGGCAGAGGTGATGTTTTTGCTTCTATTTTATGTATCTAGTGTAAGAACCATGCTTTGCTTATGTTAAGTGCTTGATAAATGCTTCTGAAACTGAACTGAGCCATTGATATATGGGTTTCCCCTAAAAGCTAACTTTCTTGGTTGAATTACTAGAAAGGGAATGTCCAAATCATTTAAATTAAGTACCTTTATGTACCCTTTACTGTTAAATTGTATCAGCAGTTGTGGTTTTAGGTCTGGAAGTGAAATTTGAATAGGGATCTTGATGAACAAGAAAGCTTCAAAAGTAAGGTAACTAGGATGATGAGTTTATGAGAGGAATGGTGGAAGGATCTATCTGATGAAGACATGAATCTAGTACTAAATTTGTGGGGGAAAGGGCATATACCATGTGTCTGTGTTCCTCCAAAGGCAGCTATGAGAGAGACAGCTCATTATTAGAAGGAAATCTATAAACAAACATATTGGGGTTTGATTGATTACAAAATGTTTCAACTGTTTCCTTCTTTTATTCATAATCTTTTCAATACGACTTTTCAACTTATTTCATCAAGAGGTGAGATCTTATTCTCATCCTTTGAATCTATACTGGCCTTATGATTTGCTTTGTCTACTAGACTATGGCAGAAGAGATGTGGGCATTATCAGCTTAGTGCACAAGGGGCCTGCAACACATTCTCAATCTCACAGCCCTGTGGCTGCCATGTGGATAAGCCCAAGCTAGATTGTTGGGAATGAGAGGCCATGGGGAGCAGAGCTGAGCTAACTTATTCAGCACAACAGAGGCTCTAGACATTTGAAAGTGTCTATTCCAAATTATCAAATTGACCCATAGCTCCAGCAATTGAAAGATCCATGAACAGGGCCTTCTAGCCTTATGTGTTCTCAAAGACTTGAGCTAATTAAATGCTTCTTATTGTAAGCTTCCAAATTTGGAGGTGTGGGTTGTTATTCAACAATACCTGATAAACCTATGCAATCATGAAATAAGCAACTGCCTATGATAATGACTATGTCTATCTGAATACCACTGGAAGTCAATAAATGCTGTAGGAGGACAAATTATATTGGGTGGAATACATGGAAGATAATGTTTATTTTTCTTAAAACATGAGGTTATCCAATTTCATTGTATCCTTAAAAACTAATGGGATTACTTGCTTAGGATAATATGGAAGCAATCTCATCTTATTTTTCTAATCTTTAAACAGTAATGTATAAAAGTACCCAATCACTTAATTGAGTGTTATTGCCAGAGTTTTAAGTTAAACCAATAATGCTTATTAAAATTAAAACTTCCAAAACTTTTACACAAAGAAATAATCCCTGAGTTAGAATACATAAATTATAACAAAGCTATTAAATCAAGTTTATGAAATAAAATTATAAAATATAGCTATAGTAAACTTCTACAAAATACCATAGGAATGATAATATAGTGTTTCAGTATTGTTGACAGCACTTCCTTCCACTCTCTTTTCCTTTAGGGCTCCTCTAGGTAATACTTCACTATCCACAATAGCAAAACAATTTGTTGAAGAATGAAAATTTTATCAGACTAGCTCATTTAATTTTCACAATACTAATCGTTATTTCTGGTGTTCTAAATTAACAAGGTATTGTAAACATTGATCTGAAATTTATATTATCAGTGTTATTAAATTAAAAATACTGTACTCATTATACACAATTTACTTTGTGGGTTTACTTGATTAATATTGTGCCAACTTTCAGAATATTTTGAAAAAGTCACAAACTAGGCAAAAAGAAATCTATTGGAGAATTTCTCATTCCTGACAAATGATGATGTATTGGCAGATTTTCTCATTCAATGGATCATTAAAATGTCAAATTCATGATATTTTTATTTAATTAATTGAATGTGATATTCAGGCAACAGAGTCTAAAAGCTTTTTGTTTTTGTAGAACAGCAGATGTTCATGCTACTCCACGATGGACAAGATGTTCTAGAGTAAAATAAACCCATACCCCTGGATATTATAGAAATGGATAATAAAGTTGCCTAGGTGGTTTAGTCAGTTAAGCATCCAACTTTGGCTCAGGTTATTATCTCACAGTTCGTGATTTCAAGCACAGCAACTGGCTCCATGCTAACAGGGTGGAGCCTGCTTGGGATTTTCTCTCTCTCTTTCTCTCTCTCAGTTCCTGTCCCATTCTCTCTCTCTCTCTCTCTCTCTCTCTCTCTCTCTCTCTCTCTCTCTCAAAATAGATAAACTTAAAAAAAAAAACAATGGATAATCAAACAGCTTAAAGTCATATCTCTTTCCAAGAAATTGAGATCTGGATCACTTCCAAGGGAATATTTTGACTACTAAGAGACAACATGGCAGCCTCAGTAAATCTGGAATTGGATAAAGGATTACACTGTATATGGAAATTCCCTGTAAGAATACTGTAGTCAGAATACTAGAAAAAATGAAATCTCCTTTCATATTAGAGACTTGTATAATTCCAGATTCTTGATGAATATATTCTTTTCCTGAAAGTAGTCTCTAGGAAAAATATCTTACTTAGGATACTCTTTTAAGTATTAAATCATATGTATATCAAATATGATGTTGCCACCTCTTCTGTGATGTGATTATCTGCTGAGAATCAGTTCCCCAAGGAGAAGGTAAACATTCTAGAATATCCAGTAATGATCATTAAATTGATGTGAATTCATCTTAATACAGGAAATTAACTCTCTCGTATTATGTGCCTATCTTTGAAAAGGTTGTTGTCTAGAACAAGTAAATCGAGATAGTCATGTCTTATGAAATGTGACACAGGGCAACACATTCATTGTCTATGACATTTAAAGAGAGTCATAAAACAGAAGTAGCTCAAATAGCTTCATCAATCAAGGAAATAGATGAAAAGACAGAATTTCAAGGATTTTTTTTAAGTACTAAGTAGGTAAGCTATATTACGGGTGAGAGTTGAACTGTTCAGCAACTTTTTTGTGATTTTTGCACTATGCACATTACCAAATAATGCAACAGCCTCTCTTTGGTATCTCCATTGCTTAAACTGTACTGAAACTACAATAGCAAGAAAAAATATGCTCCCTACATTAGCTTTAAGTAATGACTCTATCAAAGAGAAAATTTATATCCATCATTTCTTATCTGTTGGACTTGCATGCAGCCAGCTCAACATTGGTCGTTTACAAACTAGGGTCAAGGACTAGGTAAAGTTGAGGACTAGCATGATCTGTTATTAATCTCTTGGGCTAAACTTAAATCACTTGAAGTATTTGCAAAAGTAATCACTTACTAAATTGCCTCCGTTTAAAAATATGTTGTTATTTCCTAAGAAAGATTACTATGTGTTAAAAAGGACTGATTTTTCTAAAACACATGATAATATTAAACAATTTATATTAATGTATAAAATATACACATTATAAATGAGGATGCCACTTTTTATATTTAATTCACTTTTATACATTTATATATTCCTTTAGAATTAAAAAATAGTCTAATATAAATAAGATTTTACATAGCTTAGTATAGGTATCTCTGATTTTAAAAAATGTGTTCTAAAATTTTTTAATATAATTGACATTGGAAATACGGGTGGTTCTCTTTATCAGGTTATCTTTCTAGGATTTGATTAAATATCACATGACATATTTTGTAAATCAAAAATCAATATTTATTAAAATAATAAACAAGTAATTTTTTCAAAAATTTTTAATGTTTGTTTAATTTTGAGAAAAACAGTGTGAGCAGGGGAGGTGCAGAAAGAGAGAGAGAGACACAGAATCCGAAGCAGCTTCCAGGCTCTGAGCTGTCAGGACAGAGCCAGACGCAGGTCTCAAACTCACAGAGGGTGAGATCATGACATGAGCCGAAGTTGGACGCTTAACCGCCTGAGCCACCCGGGCGCCCCAATAAACTTACTTTTTAATAGCTTTTCTAAAATTTCTATTTCACAAACATTTGAGTGAGTTTTTTTAATGTTTATTTATTTAGTTTGAGGGGGGGAGGGAAGGACAGAGAGAGAGTGAGAAAGAGAGAGTCCCAAGTAGATTCTGTGCTACTAGCACAGAGACTGACTCTGGGTTCATTCACAAGAACCATGAGATCATGACCTGAGCTCAAATCAGGAGTCCAATGCTTAACTGACTGAGGTACCAAGTGCCCCCATTTTAGTGTAGTTCGATGTATTTTCACAGTGATTGCTCTCTATTTACTGCAACTGAGAGGTTAAGATAAACTAACATTTATAATGTGGTTTACAAACTGTTCTAAGGCTTATGGTTTTATTTAGTTTGTACCACACCTTTGTGATGTATGTGTTATGACACTTTAAAGAGGTATAGGTAATCACTTAAGGAGGTTGATCTATCCTTTATAGCAAAATGATTGCTTTAATACTAAATAACATACCCTTTTTATAAAGTATATTTCTTTTCTTATCTAGAAAAAAACCCTTCTATATGTCACTTAACACATCAGGGAATGATAAATGATTTTCATCAAATTTTAGAGAGTAAGTGTGGCTATGGTGTTGTATACAATATTCCCATTGGGGGTCCTGAGGATAGGTCCTTGGGGAGATGAGGGAGCAGTCTGCTGAGCAGAGACTGATATGCGTTAGAGTTGTTTTCCACTTGGGCTGGGGTGAGCCTGTGTAGCAGTGCTTGAGGAAATTTAGTAGCAAGCATTTATTTATTTAAAGACAAGTAATGTTCCTCATTAGTAACACTGGGGAGGCCAACTAGCAATATAAAAGGATTTTTCCTCCTTCTTTTGACAAGAACTTCAAATAACTATTTCTGTCTGTAAAAACCATTTTTCTTTACAGTGGAAGATATCTCTATGTTTAATAAGTCCCTCATGGTTACAACATATGCTACAAAATTAGTGTCTTAAAAGTGTTGTGGGCTTCGAGCCATCCCTGAGAAACACCAAGTGCAGGCAATTCCTGCTGGAGCATTGAATATTTTGGAAAACATAAAAGTCAACAACAGTTTTATCTCCTTCCCTATTCCTGACCATCACTCAAAACATAAAAATAAAAATTATGAAACTGCACTCATTATACTTCATGACAGACCCCTTACAAGAGGCAAAAGTTAGTTGATTACTCATTCAGCCAACATTTAATCAGGACCTACTTCCACTCCTGCAATATCGAATATTAGTATGTGAGAGTTGACTCTGTAAACAAGGTAGTTTTCATTTTACATTCAAAATCAAATACCTCTGACATACATTGGCCTATCTCATGTATTTTAAAAGGAAAAAGATACAAAATATATGTTCACAGTCTACTATGTGGCCACAATGGAACTTATTTAGAAATGATTAACAATAAATGACCCAGGAAAACATTAAATACAACACATCAAAATAAATCATCGGTCAATAAATAAATCACAAGAAAATTCGACAATATTTGAAACTGGAAGATAAGAATATACAACATATCAAAATACTATTATTTGCTACAAAAGCAATCCTTAAGGGGGAGTTTAGAGCTTTAAACAAGTTGAAAAGAAGAAAGTCCCAAAATTAATGGCCTAAGGTCTCTTCTTCATGAAGCTAGAAACTGAAGAGCAAAGTGAAATTGAAGTAGAAGGAAGAAAATTATAAATGTAAGGGGAACAGTCAAGAAGATAGATAAACATGGAGAAAATTAACAATGCAAAAGTTAGCATTAGTTCTTTATAAAGATCAACAATATTGATAAACCTCTAGTTAGTTTGATCAAGAAACTTAGATGAAGTGGATAAATTCCTTAAAAAATGCAAGAGCCAGTGGCGCCTGAGTGGTTCAGTGGGTTGAGCGTCCAACTTCGGCTCAGGTCATGATCTTGTGTTTCATGGGTTAGAGCCCTGAGTTGGGCTCTGTGCTGACAGCCCAGAGCCTGGAGCCTGCTTTGTATTCCGTGTCTCCCTCGCTCTCTTCCCCTCCCCCACTCATGCTCTGTCTCTCAAAAATGAATAAAAGTTAATAAAAAACAATTAAAATAATGCAAGATTCAAAGCTGACATAAACATAAAAATATAAAGCCATTGTTTATTAAATAAATGGAATTCGTTAGCAAAACCACCTCTAGAAAGAAAACCTTAATCCCAGATTGTTTTACTAATGAATTCTGTAAGTGAAGGAGAGAACAATGCCAAATTTAAACAAATTGTCCAAAAAAAAAATTCTAAAAAAATGAGGAGGGACTATTGTACAACCTAATTTACAAGTCCTAATTCTAATAACATGGCTCTAATAACATAACTGTTAACTCTAGTAACAAACCCTGTCAAAGGCATTATAGTAAAAGAAAGTCATAAATTGGTATCCCTCGTGAAGATAGATATAAAATTCCTAATAAATTCTAGCAAATTAAATTCAAAAAGAGATAAAACTAATATACTATGATCAAGTAAGATTTATCTCAGGAATGCAAGATTAGCTTTACATTTGAAAATGTATCTATGTTATTCCCTTTGGCAAGAGAATAAAGGAGAGAATCCACAAAATAATTTCAGGATGCAGAAAAAGCATTTGACAAAACTCAACCTCCATTCATGACAAAGAACACTCAGCAAATTAGAAATAAAAGGGAATTTCCTTAAGCTGATAAAGAGTATCTATGAAAAAATACAGTTATAGTTAATTGTGACAGACTGAATGCTTTCCTCCAAAAATTGGGAAAAATTAATCAAGAGTGGCTCTTTTCACCACTTTTATTATTTTTATTTAACTTGCACTAGAAGTCTTAACTGTTGCCAAATGGCAAAAAATAAATAAAAAACATAGAGATTTAAAGAAATAAGCAAAACTGCCTCTGTTTTATAATTATATGATTATTAACTGGATCCCAAGGAATCTACAGCAAATTAGAATTTTGCAAGGTTTCTTGCAAGGACACAAAATTAATATAAACAAATTAGTATCATTTTATATTCCTGCAGCAAACACTCAGAAAATTAAATAAAATGAAAACAACTCAACTCAAAATATCTTTTAATCTCAAAAAACAATTGTTTAAACTAATAAAATACTTAGAAATAAACCTAACAGAAGTCACTCAAGTTCATTACAGTGAAAACCACAAAACATGATTAAGGAAAATGAAAGTCCTAAATAAACTGAGAGATAAATTCTATTCATGAATTGTAAAACTCAGTATTATAAAACTACCAATTCTTTTAAAATTGATTAATGCAATCACAATGAAATTCCTAGTAGACATTTTTTACACATATTGTCAAGCTGATTCCTAGATCTATATGGAAATACAAAGGATCTAGAATAACAAAAGAAACTTTAAAGAACAAAGCTGGAGGGCATGTTTTAATTTTAAGACTTAGTGAGAAACTAGAATAATCAAAATGTTGTTTTGATAGTGTATGAAAGGAGAATTATAGATTAATGGAACAGAATAGTTGATACAGAAATAGGTTCACACATATATTGTTGATTTTCAACCAAGAAACCAATGCAATTAATGGGAAAAAGTAAAGCCTATTGAATGATTGGATAATCATAATTTTAAAAATGAACATTAACCCTGAACTCACAGATGTTATGTAATAAAAGTAAACAATTCCTAAGGTGCCTGGGTGGCTTAGACAATCAAGTGTCCGGCTCAATTTCAGTTCAGGTCATGATCTCTCAGTTTGTGAGTTCAACCTCCACATGGAGCTCTGTGATGACAGTGTGGAGCCTGCTTGAGTTTCTCTCTCTCTCTCTCTCTCTCTCTCTCTCTCTCTCTCTCTTTCTCTGCCCCTCCACTGCTTGCCCGCTCGCTCTCTCTCTCTCTCTCTCTCTCTCTCTCTCTCAAGATAAATAAACATACATACATACATAAAAACAATTCCTAGAAGAAAACCAGGAAGAAAACCATTTTGACCTTTGGTAGGCAAAGATTTCTTAGATAGAACCCCACATGAACAATAAAAGAAACTTGATAAACTAGATCTCATCAAAATTAATTTTTTTCATTTATTTTACTTAAATCTTAAAGCTGTGACAAAAATTACAAATTTCAAGTAGGTGAATGTTTTTTTTTTAATTTTTTTTTCAACGTTTATTTATTTTTGGGACAGAGAGAGACAGAGCATGAACGGGGGAGGGGCAGAGAGAGAGGGAGACACAGAATCGGAAACAGGCTCCAGGCTCTGAGCCATCAGCCCAGAGCCTGACGTGGGGCTCGAACTCACAGACCGCGAGATCGTGACCTGGCTGAAGTCCGACGCTTAACCGACTGCGCCACCCAGGCGCCCCAATAGGTGAATGATTTTAATGCCACAATTTACAAATGCCCCAATAGATTACTTCTTATGTTGATTTCAAATATTAGAAATTGTTCTTTAATGGAAATACTTAATCGCCAAAGTAGGTTCTCATAAAATGAGAAAGATGACAAAGTTTTGATTTTAGAGGTTCTGGCAAGGGTATTTTCTAGTAGATAAGACCCATTCATCTCATTAGCATCATAGATGTAGCAGACAACCACAGAATACATTTTTATTTGAAATATATTGTGACATCTTCTCTTTCATAATGCATATTTAACCATTAGGTTAATTCTTTCCTGTTGTCATTATCTCCACGATGATTTTTGTTAAAATAAATCTATAAGCAGATTGGCCCATGCTACAATACAGATACTCCTTTTGTACTCCATTTACTACTTCAGAGAGAGCAAAAATAACAAGGACATAAAATATTAGTGGAATTTGAACAACTAGTGAGCAAAATGCTAGAAACAGCATTATTAGTACCTTTGAAACAATATACAGGACAAAGTTCTTTTTCATCATGTGACTCAAAGAAACAGAATAGAATTCACGGACTCTAGAAATCATACTGCCTCTTTTTGAAACCCACTTTATTACTTCATAGCTGTGTGACCTTAAGAAATTTATATAACCTCTCTTGTGCCTCAGTTTACTTATATGTAAAATGGAGATGATATTTTTATGAAGACTAATATGAGTATTATTTATAAAGTGCTTTGAAATGTGTCTAGCACAAAATAAACTTCTATAGATTTTTATTAATTTCTTGAAATTTAAGTGAAAATTACAGACTTTCATTTCAGTAACCAATTAATATATGATTCTATAGAATGTGTGGTTTAAAATCCATGGAAAACACTACATGTTAATATAAATTAAATCCTTGGAAGTAAGTTATATCTTAGATATAACTAATACTTCCTCTTGAGCAAGTTCTATCCCATGAGATGATCATTATTTAAGTTTTATAGGTTAATTTGCAAATTAGGGCAAGCAAATATCAAATGTAGAAGTTTTCCTGTATTTAATGCAGAATGAAGACTCATCAGTAAAACCAACCAACAAACAGCAGGGCAAACATGTATGCTGGCACTTAGTTTTCTGCAGGTTCCGTCAACTGATTAATTATATTGCTTCCCAGATAAAAAGAGACCACCCTTCAGTTTTCATCAAAATTTAATAGGTTTCAGGATTTATAGGATCACATGGGGTTTTTATTGCTACTAGGATAGGACTTACTTATTGAACACTTGAAATTTTAAAAACATGTTAAAAATCATGGGTTATCCATCTTGCAATGAAAAGGCCTTTTACAATGACTTTTATTATCACTTAATGTATACTTTATAGTTTGATATTGAGATATTAGGAAATAAAGACACCTGAGTATCCATAGGACAATATTTGAAATATATATATTTCCCGAGTGGTGTGCTTTGGTGAATTGATTAAAGATGGTTCTCCAAATTATTTTAATGCTTCCAATTTTCTAGTCTTTTAAGATTTCCAATCCAAATTTAGTCTTTATGAATGTCAGAAGCAAAAACTTCTAACTGCCTGAAGTCTGAATACATGAAAGTGCCTTTGTTAAAGTTTGAAAATCAAGGTAAAAATTAATTCTAGCTAGAAATTATAGGTATAGAGGATGAATTCAAGAAATCCCTGGTGCATTTTAATGACTGACAAAGGAAAGAGGATAAATACAATATTAATTTTATGAGTTTTTTTATGCTTGAGTAAACATAAAAATTTGTAATTATATTTACAGGGCTTGGCTGTGTTGAAAGATAAGGGATAATTACATTCATGCCTGATGGGAAAAATACTGCACAAATTATACAGGTTTTGTATGTTAACAGAACTGTAATATTAGGAAATTCAATCAAATGTTAATTAATTACAAGAAAAAGTGCTATCTATGAATGTATGACAGCAAAAAAATCTATATATTTTAGGAATTGAAAGCATTCCATTTTTCTTTCTATTATAATTTCTTATGTCATACTTAAAATATGGCACAATTAAGTTTTTACATCAGGCAGATAATTATAATTTAAATAATATTTATGCAGCTTTACTGGATGGATAAAATATAAAACTATGAGACTTAATTTTAGTCTTTACACAGGCTATATTATCATTATTTACATTGTAAATTATGGGTAGATTTTTTTTTTACCTTATAGTTTCTATACTGATAGTTCCAGGAAAATGATATTTTTCTAAATATGCTTATAAATGTATTTATTGATTGTTGTAATGTCTTTTTCTATGGTTACATTTATATATGTAACAAATTCAACATTTAAGATAGTTAACTTAAAAAAGTATATTTTCTGAATGTTGATCTGTTTTAAAGACTTTAGCAAATATAGAACAAATTTAAATATAACAAGAATTATGGAAATAATTACAATATTAAGAGAGTCTCGTTTAGTCCAGCAAATTTAAACCATATATTTCTGCTCTTTATTCTTTTATGAGTGCATGTGTGTTATCTAATGAAGACAAATTGGACTATTTTATCATTCTTGCAACATCACTGCCTGCTGCGATTTATCTTGAGTGTAAACAGGGCAAAGCCTTCTAAATATGTGAGGTATTGTGTTTACCAATAATAGGTATTGTACAAACAGCATTAATGTGTTCAACAAATATTCTGAGTGCACCAACCTATATACAAAGAACTTTTACAGATGTAGAGACGCAAAGGAAACAGTCACCTTGAGTGGCTTTGACTTGGAATGCTGAATATAAAACAAAATCAAGATGAGGTCATTTTAAAGAACAGTGAAAATCTTGTGCAAATTGAATGCTTGGTTGATTTTATTTGTTTAAATGGATCCATATCTTTTGCATTTACTTTCAAAATTCAAATATTCATTTGTTTCTATTCTGATTAAGCTGAATAGAGGCACTTTATGGGTAGTTATTTTAAATGTGTTCATTTTTTAAAATAATATCTTGTGAGTAAGGAAAGCAGTAGATTTAGTAGAGATGTGGCATTTGGATTTTCTGTTTTCTTGCTCATAAAGTATGTTCTATATCATTTTAATATTGCTGTGTATAATTTAGGAATTTACATACAGTCAAATGTAATCAAGATTACAATAATGTTTAATTTGGGAATAAATTCCTAACATGTATATTTGGTTCCATTGACCAACAGTTTTATCTATAAATATATGTGTGTTTTGTTTTACTTATTGACTATGTCTAACAAAAACTGGTAGCTGATGATCATACCTTGATTAAAACAGCTATTTACACAAAGCTAGTGACTCACTGGCTTGGTTTAGGCACTGAAATAGAAATTATTATTTTTATAAAAATTTGAAACTGCCTCTTTTTTTTGTAAATGAGTATCAGTGAGGCTTATTTATGACATAAAAGGAGATTGCTTGACAACCTGCATCTCTTTGAAATTGACCTTGTCAATTTCATGTTTAATAGACCCAAAGTGCTAAAACCAGAATATTCCACTGCCTTTTGGCTCTATGGTTTCTAGGTCTCCCAGCTGTGCCAATAGCCAGCCTATGGTGTGACTTAGCTGGTGTATTCTTTTTCAACCAATCTTAAGTAACTGAAAAGTTCCCATGTACAAGAAGACTATGTAAATTTCTATTATTTATATTACCACACATTCCATTGTTTATGTATATTTGCTATAGTCCTTAAACATATGCATATATTACACACATTCCATTGTTTATGTATATTTGCTATAGTCCTTAAACATATGCATAACTTTTGAGCTGTGACAAATAAAAGAGGTACACTATTTTACCATTTTATGCTTACCTTTTGATATTTTAAAACACTCTGTATCAAGTAACTAGAAAATTCAAAACTGCAGAGAGGCTCAGAGAAAAAGTAAAGACTAATTTACAGGTTTTCCTGCAATTTGGTTACCCTCACTTCATTTTAAATTAATCACCAGTTTCTGATTAACTGATTATTGGCAGACTTTTGGGGATGCATGAAACACAATGTGTGAACATTTGGCATCTTTGTTGGATTCTTGCCTTCCAGTTTGTTTATAGTGGATTGTGACTCATCTTCACTACAATGCAACCTGAAAAATGAATATTTCTGTATTGTTTTAGTTTTTACAGATGACAATTTTAGAAGCTTAAGATAAATCAAGCTGATTTTCTGTCTGCAATAATAATTCAGTGAGTTGGTTGTTAATTGTAATTATAACACAATGCATTCATACAGAATTCTGAGGACACTCAGCAGCTGTCAAGGGTTCATGTCATGTTTGAAGCAACAAATCCTGGACTTAGAGGACCTGTAGTTCAGATATAGGCATGTGGTATTTCACAGCAATTTTAGATTAGGCGCTAGAGTTGATCTATGTGAGTGTAGAATGTTTTATATGATTCTGAAAGTTTATGAGTATTCACTCAACTAATAGTTGTTTAAGAGGCACCTGGGTGGCTCAGTCATTAAGCATCTGACTTTGGCTCTGGTCATGATCTCACAGCTCATGGGTTCAAGCCCCACTTCCGGCTCTGTGCTAACAGCTCAGAGCCTGGACCCTGCTTCAGATTCTGTATCTCCGTCTCTCTCTGTCCACCCCCCAGCTCTCTGTCTATGTCTCTCTCAAAAATAAATAAATATATTTTTTAAAAAGTTGTTTAAAACTGGTCATTTTTATCCTATTAAGATAGTTCAAAAAAAACTTTGTATTTTTGATGGGTAGAGGGATGGATGAAATAAATGAAGAATATTAGGAGTACATTTATCTTGATGAGCACTTAGTAAGATATGGAATTTTTGAGTCACTATACTGTACACCTGAAATGGATATAATACTGTATGTTAATGACACTGGAATTAAAAGTAAAAATTTAAAAAAACATAAATTTTCCTCAAAAAATAGCACAAAGAAACAAAGTTTATACAGTATAAAATTTTACTTTTTTCTGGAAATGCTAATATCTGTTGAGACTAGAAATAAAAATTGTAAGTATTGTACAACTATCTTAATTTAATTCAACAGATATTTTTTAAAGTTTATTTATTCTGGGAGAGACAAGAGACAGCACAAGTGGGAAAGGGGCAGAGAGAGAGAGAAAATTCCAAGCAGGCTCTGAGCTGCCAGCACAGAGCCCCCTGTGGGGCTTGAACCAAAGGAGCTGTGAGATCATGACCTGAGCTAAAACCAAGAGTTGGATGTTTAATAGACTGAGCCACTCAGCCGCCCCAACATAGATTATTTTTTTAGCTTTTATATTTTTAAGACATTTGACTATTTGTTATAAGAAAATTCAAAAATGAATAAAACATGATTCTTATTCTCAAAAAAAAAAACCTTTGTATTTTATGATTATATAAAATGCAGGCAACAAGAATTTAAGGAGATGTATCATGCCAAAACTTCATCACCTAGAGATAAATATTAACATTTGGTGAGTTTAATTCTAGACTTTTTTTCTCCGCATATACATTTCTTTGCATACGTAGGCAAAATAATTTGACTAAATACAATAATTGTATTGCCAAAGTATAAAAGTTTTATTTCATAGCATTAAAAAAAGAAAAAGTAACTGAAATTAAGTGTATCAATTACTCTTTAGATAATGTTTTCCTTAAAATAAGAAAGATTCATTTCTAAAATACCTCTCTAAGAGTAAAAGGACATGAAAAATGCTAGCAGATATAGGAATTAATTTTGCTTTCTTTAAATACATTTTTCAGTTCAGAGCAGGCATTTACTATCTTCTGGTATGAAATGAAAGGAATTGAGTACACATTTACCTCCACCTTATTTGTGCCCTGACATTCCAATTATTTTCCATTATATTTTTACTTTTTTAAGCTTGCCAGTGTTGATAATATTTGCAAGTTATTTGTGATCATGATTCATACATTTGTTTACCTTTGTTTCAAATAATTTAAAACAAATTTTTAACACATATTATCATATTTCCATTTGGCTATTCTTTTCTCCACTCCTCACCCCCATGTTTTTGCTCATCTATGCATAGGTCTTATTTTAAGTTCTTCTTTGTTATTTTTCATCTTGAATAATAGTAGATCTATTTGAGATATGGTTAAAATAGTATAGTGTGGAAAGGGTGGGAGATTTTGTAAAATGGAAGCATGAGTAGTTCTAATTAAAGTTCATCTGGAATATTCTTTAATCAAATACAATGACTTTGGTACTGAGGGCACACCACATTTCATTTTGGGGCCACTGTGCCTCACAGAAATACCCCTTAATTCCCACAGCCTCTGGATTGTGATTGGTGGACAGACGTTTTCCTTTATCTTTTATCCTGCTTTATCTAGGCATTTCTCTGTTATATTTACAACTTAAATTTTTTTATATGCAGATATTAATAATCTTGAAATGGCTTGAAAAAGAAAATCATGGGAAGATTATAAATTAGAAATATTACAAAGTTTAATGAGATAAATTCTAACAATTTTCTAGAGTGTTTTATGAGATCAGAGATACCATATCATATAAGCACATATTTAGAGTAAAATATGTAAATTAGTTTAAATAGTTCAGATATTTTCTGCTGAAATATCTGGAAGTATTGCCAAGCAATGTGATCTGGATTCAATTTAATGTACAACAGGAATCCATCTATTATTATTTTGTTTCAATATTATGACAACATTATACTCGTGGTTTACAATTTTTCACATATCCTTGTGTAGGGAACAAAGACCCTGCCTTCTTTCAGGTAATGCAATTTTCCTTGTGTTTCTCTGCCTTTTATTTGAAGGATTATGTTTTGTTAACATTTTCAAGGTTTGTTACTTATTGTTCATTAGGATTATTTGAATGCATGAAGCCTTATGCCTGCTGTGAACAGTATATGCAAGTCTAGTATTACACCTTGACTGCTAGTGACATTGATTTATTTTACAAGACATAAGAATATTTATAGAACCAAATGACTATAAAATCTCTGTAGCTAAATGAATATCTATGTCTCCACCCACTTTGTCTTGCATTGGCAATTGAAATTTTCTTGCCTTATAGACAAAAGAGTATTAACCTAGAGAATAAGCTGTTAATATTATTTTTCTGCAGATGAAAGCCTCTATAAGGGCTATATGTTCATCTATTTTTTAAGGACCTTACCTATGAAATATCATAATATGTATAGACTTCTTGTTCAATCTCTTTGAGAGAGTATAAACTATATGTATATGTTCATATAATTTAGGGTGACATTTGTTGCTTATTAAAACAAAGTCTTGAACAATAAAAAACAGGCAATTCTTAATTCTCATTTCTATTATTCATATTTTTATATCAAAAGGATATGAATTAAGCATTTGTATGTTATGATGGCTTTCATTTTCCTTCAGAACCTTAAAACTATGGGATTATAATAATGAATATTTGAGAAAAGAAATACCCTATATTACTTTTCTCATATAAGTGTCATCTATATTATATATAATACATAGACACTCTTCTAAATATTATGTTGCTGATTCAATTTAATTTTATTTAATACTCACTGATGCACTTATTTTAAATTATCCTCTTATGGAAAGAGGATAATTTATTTAACAATTTTTCCATTATTCAGAATCATCAAGACAATCTATGTCTTAGATAATGAAGTTCCAAAGACCTATCTTTTAACTACTTATTATTACTTTATATAATTTCAGATGTGGGTATACATCAAGATGAATAAAGAATATTAGTGAAGACAATATTTAATCATTTTAGAAAATTTGGGAAATGTATAAAAATATAAGAAAATGAAAATATACATAATCCTATCATTCAGTGAGAACCAGTGTTAATACAGGAAAATTTTCTTCCATTGTTTCTTTCCCAATAGATAGATAGATAGATAGATAGATAGATAGATAGATAAACAGACTATACTATATATTACATATTGAATTTATAATTCCCATTGAATAGAATTTATCCTGTATATACTACATAAATATTATGTATTTCTTACATACATTTGTATATAGGCTCTTTGTATGCTTATTTTTTTACTTAGTGTTATAGAATTGAATTTGATGTTTTGAAAAAAGTTGTGTCACTTAGACAAATTGACTACATGACTTTAGCCTTTCTTTCTATTCATGAAATTCCGTGTTTGCGCAAACTTTGAGAGAGTCAACTCTCTTTCTTCAAACAAACAGGACATTATTATGCCCACCTCACAGATAGGACCTTAAGATCCAGATATGTAATTGAATGATTCAAGTAAATAAATAATGATGGAATGTGGGGATGAAGGGGTTAGCTACCTGCATTCTGCTGATTTTTTTTAAAGCTTATTTATTTATTTTGAGAGAGACAGAGACAGTGCGAGTGGGGGAGGGGTAGAGAGGGAGACAGAGACTCCCAAGCAGGCTCTGCCCAGTCAGCACAGAGCCCAAGGTAGGGCTTGAACTCACAAAACCATGAGATCATGGCCTGAGCCGAAACCAAGAGTCAGACGCTTAACCAACTGAGCCACCCAGGCATCCCAGCATTCTGTGGATTTATGTTCCCTTAACATGGATCTGTACAATCTCTTCTTACCGGTCTTTTATATATCTCTCAGAATTCCATAACCGATTATAATTCGAAGAGATAGAATATAGGAGAACTTCCTCTTTGCACTTTTACTTTGAAATATGCAACATACCTATACAGTCAAGCAGAAAATGGCTAATTTAGGGCTGACAATATAGAACTCCTAAATAATAGGATTAATTACTTTTATATGCAACTGAATTCTTGATTAACATTTTCCCACTCAGTCCTTTATTATAACATTGTATTTAACCACAGCATTCATTTGTTCTAAAATTACTTTTGTTGACATTTTGTCAGTTCTCAATATATGGACCAGAGGAGCTCTTAGGTTTAATTATAGACAAATATATACATTCCATTTTAAAAACTGAAAGTCATAATTTGCAAGAATACACCTGTTAGTAACCTGTAAGTATACACAGTTTAGAAAACACACTGTTAGAAAAGAAAAAGCACATTTATAATTTGGAAAAAGTAGAACTCCTGTGCTAAGTCAAAATAGAAAGAAGAACCAGTTGTCCTTTGGATGGAAAGCCAATAATATGAAAGCCAATATTGAAAGCCAATAATAATGTAGAAGCAGCAGTATACATATGAAGCCTCCCACTCCTTATGGTCTTTGGAAGAAGTAGTGATGTTACAGAAGCCATTCCAGAAGGTGCTAAGCAATTGTATTTCCCCCCACATAATCCCATGTTTAAGTAAATCATATTAAACAGATGTACAAAAACATTACAAAGAGATGAACTAAAAAAGACAACATTATAAACATATAATCATACAATTCTCAATATACTGATTGAACAGCTTAGTTTGCTCATCTGTTTGCTATGTGATGATAGTGGTAATTTATTTACATGGTGTTTGTCATAATCATTTATGTTTGATGGAAATATCTAACTATAGAAAGAACATCTGGAATTGTAGATACATAATTTTGACTGGCTCTACTTTAAAGACCAATGGGTAAAGACAAGTAAAATCCAGACCATTACACAGGGAAAACATAAAGGAGCATTGATACTAAGAGAACACAGCAATAACAGAATGATAGAGACAATAACAGAATGATAGACATAGATAATGTAGCAGAAATACATAAGGTATGACATTGCTATGGAAAAAAAAATAACAGTCCCTCCTGGAAAGAATCATAAAAGCACTTCATCCAATGTGGGGAAAGGCCAGTCCCTTAAGTTTCTGAAAGAAACTGAAAAAATGAGGTAGTCTTAATGATGCCCTGCCAACCCCAAGGATGTCCATATAATGCCTGAAATCTGTTACATTATATGGCAAAAGGAACTTTGAGGCTGTGAATGAAATTATTGACCTTAAAATAGAGAGATTATTCTGAACTATCCAGGTACACCTCCCCCAGTATAATCCCCTGAGTCCTTAATTACAAGAAACTTTCTCAGGTTGTAGAGGGAAGTGAGATTCAATGAGACAAAAGGGAAAGCCAGAGAGATGCCAAACTTGAGAATTAAATGTACCATTGCTGCCACTGAGATGGAGCAGCTCACACGAAAGAATCAAAGTGAGGCCTTTAGAAGTCATTGCTGGTCAACAGCTAACAGCCAGAAAGGCAACTCGTAATAACAAGGGACTGGACTCTCTGCCTGCAACCTGAATGAGCCTCCTGATGGCAGACTACCCACTGGCACCTTGACCTGGGCTTTATGGAAACCAGAGCAGAAAAACCGGCAGAGCAAACTCAGAATTTTAAAAAAAAATTAATGTTTATTTTTGAGAGAGAAAGCGAGAGAGAGGTAGAACATGAAAGGGGAAGGGACAGAGATAGAGGGAGACACACAATCTGAAGGAGGCTCCAGACTGAGCTGTCAGCACAGACAGCTGACTCAGCTGTACTGCTTGCTCCAATGGGGCATTAGAATGGTGGGTTCTTGAGGACAAGAATGAGGAGTTTCTCAGGAGCTTCTGAAAGAGGATAACAAAATTACCTTATGAGAGTTACTCAAATAAGTATGCGCACTTATCTGAAAGGATAAGTATAAGTAAAGCACAGCCTAAAAGGGACAAAGACTCATAATCAAATCTAGTAAGAACTAAATTCTTTCTAGATAAAATACAATATAATGTCTAAAGAAAGAATATCAATTAAAGAGAAGATTTTTCATTCATGGCTTAAAAAACAAACCATTAACATGTTGGTCATGCCTATCCAGTTGTTATCTAGGGGAAGGGAATCCTATTCAGGGGATTTTCTGTGCCCTAGAGTCATTGGCAAGATCATTTCAGTCTCAGCTGGATATCATAATTACCTGCATTAATCTCGCTTCCCTTATTCTGATCTCATATCTGACAAGCAACCATCTGAGTAGAAATTGGCCTACATCTGACTGTATGCCACCCCCCAGGAGAGGAAAATTTCTCATTGCAAATCAATTAAACAGCAGCATGACTTTATGTATTAGTCATTTCAGCTTTGGGGAACCTTCTTGAGAGATGAAACCCTTCTCAGTTTTCTAATAAAATCAAGCATCTAACTTTTGGGGAGGCCACGAAACCAAGAATGCTAATCTGTTAAATGTGATAGAAATCGCCAGTCCTTCCTGGTAATGTTCAGAGATCATTCCAGATTATGTGCATCTTTTATTTCCCATTTTATTTTTTAAAATATTTTTAAATGTTTATTTATTTTTTAGAGAAAGAGAGTACTGGAGCGGGAGAGGGGCAGAGAGAGGAGAGAGAATCCCAAGCAGGCTCCTCACTGTCAGCACAGAGCCTGATGCAGGGCTCAAACTCAAGAACTGTGAGATCATGACCTGAGCCAAAATCAAGAATCAGGTACTTAATTGACTGAGCCATCCAGGTGCCCCATTTAAATTGGTGTATAATACAACCTGATTTGTTTATTATCACTGATAATAACAACCTTATATTACTTGAATTATTGGTAGAATGGCAATGAAAATCTCATTTCCCTATTTAGTAATGGCTTAAAACTAAGAATAGAAGCTATAAGGAATAGATAATACTAATTGTTGTTTCAAAACTTGACCAGATCCATCAGAAGTTAGATTACTTGGGTGTGTGTGTGTGTGTGTGTGTGTGTGTGTATGTGTAAAACATCATTTCTTTAAGATACTTTAAGAATTTCTAAGTGATTCTTAATCCTTTTAGTTTTGAAACCATTTTTGAATATTATTCCCACTTAGAAGATATTATAAGTCACATTGCAAATTTTAAGTGTGATTTGTGGGGGTTTAAGGAGGAGTGGAGCCTGAGCATAGATTCCTGAACTGCCTCTCACCTGAAAACTCTACTTGGAGTGGCTCAACTCCAAAATGCTTTTCCAGAGTCTTTGAGGCAATGAGTTTTGCCAGGAGGTCTATGGAGAGTCAGCAGAGAGGTATCTTGCCTGCCTCACCTGAGTGCTTCTTATAACTCAGTTAAAACCATGCTAGTAGGTACCTCTTTGCTGAAGGGTCATAGGCCAACCAGGTTGACCCCTTCTCCTACAATGAAACCTCTGATCTCATTGTTTTGTTTGCTATAATACATATCAACCAGCTCCTATAGCCAACAGGGAAAAAAACGACCTCAATTTGCAATTTTTTTAAATGTTTGTTTATTTTTGAGAGAGAGAGAGAGAGAGAGAGAGAGAGAGAGAGAGAGAGAGAGAACAAGAGCATGAGTTGGGGAGGGGCAGAGAGAGAGGGAGACACAGAATCCAAAGCAAGCTCCAGGCTCTGAGCTGTCAGCAGAGTCCGACGCGGGGCTCCAACTCATGGACTGTGAGATCATGACCTGGGCTGAAGTTGGACACTTAACTGACAGAGCCATGCAGGTGCCCCTAATTTTGCGATTTTTGAAAAGCTTAGACATTTATTTTGCATTTAATACAAAAGCAGGTTGTTTTTCCAAGTTGTAAGCTCAAACAATCTAAGTAGTATCTTCAGTATCTTGGTTTTTTGTTATATACTTTGCCCTTTTGTCGTCTTTTTTAGTACAGAGGACTTGTAATAGTCATTCTTGTACCCATCAAAATTTAACACAGTGACAAATATTAGTTAGATTGGACTCACGGTAGTTTGAATTCAATAATCAAAATCAGTTCCTTCATTTAAGTAATAATTGTAAAGATGGGTGAGGAGTTTCCTCCCATTACTGAAATGTTTACTGTCAGAAAAGAGGAACTGGGTCTCGGTATTCTGTAATTCTTTTTTTTAAGTGTTCTTCCCTATAATTCTAGTGATTCATTCCATATTTACTGACCAGCTACTAGATGCAAGAGTTAAAGTGACATATGAGTCAACTGAAAATCAGACATGCATCATAAGTTTATTTTTAATTTAGACATTTGTAGGTAACATTCTGTACATTTCTCCCTCTTAGTACTTGTATATATGTGTATGGTGTTTCTTGCTTTTCATTTTATATGATAATGAAACTATAATTATCATTTTAACTACTTGGCACAATTTAACATTTCTGAGCTATTTAGAGTGTTATTTTGGGGAAAATAAAAATTGGTTGAAATGCATTTAAATTTGCATTTCTCCTTGACATTAAAAAAGGTTAAGTGTATCTGTCCTATCTTTGAAGTAGTTTAATTCTTTCTGTTCTCAGAAATGAAGTGGAGTATTGTTGATATTTTCCTTGAAAAAAAATTCAAATTAATTAACAAACATGAATTCAAAAGTAAATATTGAACCGTTACTAATTTCCCTATCTTTTTCTCTGAAATATGAAAAATTTTTCCAAATGGAATTCTATACCCTCTCCCAACTGCCTATAAAAATTCCATCTATACTTCAAAACAGTTCAAAACTATTCTGTCTACCTATTTACTTACTTACATGCATACTTACCACACTAAAAAGAAATGTTCTCTTAGGCAGAAGAACAAAACAGAATGTGTATCCACAGAACTCAAGACAGGAAAGTGTTTGAAGGAAAGAATAATCCATTGTGTCTAATATTGCTGAGATTTGGGGTGGAAGGTCATTCTTTAATGACCATGATATGGCAAAATGTAAGTTATTAGTGACCTTGAAAAAAGCAATTTCACAATGGGTTGAGGAGAAAATAGTAATTAGGAGATAGATGGGTGAGAATAGACAATTCCTTGGGTCTGTTGGAGCAACATGGGGCAGGGGAAGTTTTGTATTTTCCTGTTTCCTTGTTTGCTTCTTTTAATAAAGGAGAGGCTGAAATGAGCTCCTGTTTTGGGTCATATGCACAATCCTTGCATGCATCATTCTATGCAAAGAACACACTGGACTGGACCTCAAAGGAATTGGTTGCCTTTCTACTCTGCTACTGATTAACTCTATCATCTTAATCAGATACATTCCCTTAATCTCAGGGTATCACATAAAATGATGGGTTAACCTTCTATATTCAACATTCAATGACTTCCACAATGACATCACTTGTAACTTTGAATATTATATGTGGCAATCTGCATTCTGTGTCAATGACTTATTGCACTGAATCTCAAAAGAATTTGAGACCCTTGCAGAGTGAGACAGGCCAGGTGAGAATGGAACATTTGAGACAAAAGCATCATGTACAAGACTGATGTAAATGTCATTTGAATGTTTTAATCTCATTTAATTTTTTAAATACTGAAATTATTGTTAACAATTTATATTAATCTTATAGTTACAGTAAGTGGTCTTCTGATGTCACAAACAGATAATTGCTTCTGAAAAACGTATCTAGTTTAAAACTGAATAACCCTCAAGTTAACATTGTTTAAGCTCTGCCTAAATAGAACAAGCTTTGTTGTTATTTTGTCTCTCCTACTTGTGGTTAATACTTCCTAGAATTCTACTTTCCTTAGGTTTACCTCAGATTCTGCTTATAAGCATGCATTTAATTGGTATTTTATTTTTTAGGTTAGCATAAGTGCTTTTAGCACAGCTTTGAGTTGATCCTCACTCTGTTAAGAGTATGGCTTTACTGTGCAAATCATTGTTTTGCCAGCTTTATTCACCTCACATCCAACTGTGACTTAGAATTATGTCTGAGAAGGTATTCATGCTGTGATCATACTATTTTGTGATAAAAACTTCTTGACTAGGTACTTTAGATTTCTAATCAATACTATTGCACAAATTTATAATTAAACAGAACTTTAATAATAATAATTCTGTGTTCTTTCTAAATTTTCATAGTCATATAACAGTACATTTTTGTTTTAGTTGTACATAGTTAAATAATGCTGATTCCCAAAGGAAGTAGGCTCTGCTGGGTTGACTTATGGGTGAAGGACAAGGACTTTTATAACTGTACATTCAATCAGTTTTAATACATACAATTTTCCTTATAGGTTAAATTGAACTGGCACTCTCAGTTTAGAGCAAATTGTTAAAGAATGTGACCATAATGAACAACCTAAGTTACTATGATTTTCATTGGAGAAGGGGGAGAAAAAGAATGTATTTTTAGCATTATATATTTCACCTTAAGTAAAGTTTAATTTTTCTTCAGAAGTAACATTTTCTCTTTTTGGAAAAATTTAACTTCAAGAAAAAAATTAGCTACATGCCCACTATCCAAATATATTAATTAGCTACATTTTTCCTTAAATTTCTTTCAGTTTTTTAAAGCAACATAAAATAACATCAGCAACCTTATCAGTTGTTGCTTATTATGTGTTAGACATATGACTTGTATCCAAAACCTGCTTTTTAACCATAGCACTATTTCAAGTCTTATATTTACATATTTATAATCTTATCCATGTTAAGCATATCTGTATTATTTTCTTTAAAGCTATATTTTACATGTTTATATTACAATATGTATATTTATAAGCATATATGTTAAAATAGTTGTAACCATAATATAACTCTAACTTTGTATCAGAGTTGTTTTTCCCTCAAGGTTTACAAACTCAAGTAATATCAAACTTTGTAACAAACATTTTAAAGGGGAACTAATATTCTGGTAGGATTTATAGCCCTCCTAAGTTTTGTTTTCTATTGTGAACAGTATTACGGAAAAAGAGTCTTAAAATTTGGCTTTAATTTCTTAGAATAGTTTTCCTTAAGTAGATTTCTGGGTCAAAGGATGTGAACATCTTTAAGGCTCCTAAATACAGATGGTAAATTATTTCTTCCAAAGAATGAACAGTTTGCTCTGCAACAGACAGTGAATGAACCTCTTTAAGTTATACTATAGTCAATACAGGTTATTATTATTTTTAATCTGTAGTAATAGCAAAAGCATGTTTTCATGCATTAATTTACATATTTTTGATTACTAGTGTGGCTATTTTTTTTCTCTATATAAACCATCAATTGTCCTTAACATAAAAACTAATGATTCATATTCTTTATCTGTTATTATTTTTAGAGTTTTAATGTCTTCTTTATTGATTTAATGAGGCCTTTCTTAATGTGCAAAAGCCATTTACTGAACTATCCTTTCAAACTGCTTTGTGAGAACTAGCTGTTAGACTGGGCTGCTGCTTTTAATGAATGAATGCAATGCTAAAATGGTGTACAAACATCATGAGAAAATTCAGTCTCAGAAATAAAAATTGTGCAGCTTGTTAATAGTTGGTATAGTATTAGCCACTGGATATGGATATGAGGTTGGTTTTGATATTCTTGTTTCTTTAAGAGTCTTAAGAATTGCACTTATAGACTATCATTAGGTTATTATATTAGAATATTTTGGTACTTCTAATTCTATTTTTAGTTGTATCATGTATTCCATTCATTTCAACTTTGTAATAGTTACTAATCAGTGTCTATTGTAATAACGTACATATTTCTGTAAGCCATCTCAAATCCTGTTTTTGAAAGACTAAAGGGTACAAAAAACCTTTCAAATAAATAAACTGAACACACTAATAAGTGTTTTCAATTGCTATTGATGAAGGTTTTTTTCCACTTGAATCTACAAGGAATATTATATTTTATGTAATCGAATTAATCAATTTATCCTCCATGATGTCTCCATTCTTTTTTTAAGCTTACAAAATACCTTAAAGTAAATGTGCCCCTAAATACTTTGTGTGCATAGATAAAGAGATGAGGAAATGGGGACTGAAACTGAGATTTTCCCATTCTGTGCTGCCTTTCTGTTTGTGACAACAGATTATGAGACTCTTAGGCTCTACTCTGAACAATGCCTTATGACGCTGTAATTTGGCAGTTATGAAAACTTTCACCACAAGTAATGGAAAGCTCAATCATTATTAGTCTAAACAAACACATTTTTTTTCTCCACCCTAAATGTGTAGGTAGATGTTTGACATAATTATAGAATTTCTTGCCTTTCCCTCCTGCTGCAAGATGGTTGCCACCTTCCTAAGTATGAAATCTATGCTCCAGACAGGAAAAAGCTCAGAGATAGAGTAGTACAAGCAGACGTCCACTCAAATATCTTCGGACGGAGTTCTGTGGCATGACTTACCCTGAGCTAAAATGGGGATGCCAATGAGTGTGGAGAATTACTTACTATTTGTATGGAAAGCCACCTTCTAAATTTTAAGTTAATTGTTTCTTCTCAGAGTACAAACTTATTTAAAGTTGGTTCTATTCCAGTTTTTCCCTTACAAGAATATCAAGCAAAATACATAGCATTAATATTTTTAAATTATCTATTTAAATTTCAGGATAAAAATAAGTACATTACTGTTTCTTATTAAGTATACACTCTTATGGGGGAGACATAACCTTTTTCTAACATTTAGTGTAGCAGCCTTAGCAATCCATGTTTTAATCACACAAGTATTACCCTAAATATTTTACTCAGTAAATGAGAATGGAGGTATACCCAGGTCTCACACCAAGCTAAAGGTTTTAGAACTGGGTTGCAAATTAGATCACTGGTTCTATTAGTTTTTTTTTTTTTTTTAAGTTTTTTTTTTTTTTTTTTAACGTTTATTTATTTTGGGGACAGAGAGAGATAGAGCATGAACTGGGGAGGGGCAGAGAGAGAGGGAGACACAGAATCGGAAGCAGGCTCCAGGCTCTGAGCCATCAGCCCAGAGCCCGATGCGGGGCTCGAACTCACGGACCGCGAGATCGTGACCTGAGCCGAAGTCGGACGCCCAACCGACGGAGCCACCCAGGCGCTCCTGGTTCTATTAGTTTCTATTACTGAATCACAAATGATATAATTTAGTAGCTTAAGACAACACAAATTTATTATCTCACAGTTTGGGTGATCCAGGAGTCTGGGTATGGAATGGCTGGCCCCTCTTCCCAGGATCTCACCAGGGTGAAAGCAAGGTGTTGGCTGGGGCTACAACTCACCTGAGGTTCAAAAAGTCCTTCTGAATTTACTGGTTGTTGACAGAGTTCAGTTTCTTGTGCTTATAGGACTAAGGTCCCAGTTTTCTTTCTTATTGTTGGCCCAAAACCACTCTCAGTTCTTTGAGGTCATCCTCAGGGCCTTGCCACGTGGCCATCTCCATTGGCAGTTCACAGTAGACCTCTTTGCTTCTTCAAGGCCAGAAGGAGCACACGTCTGCTGCACTGAATTGCTCTCATCTGGAATCCCTCAACAGCCTCTAGTCTCTTTAAAGGGCTCACCTGATTAAGTCAGGCTCACTCAGGACAATCTCCCTTTTGATTAATGTAAAGTCAACCCATGAAAGGCCTTAATTACTTCTGCAAAATCTCTTAGATTTGCTATATAGCATAACCTAATTACAGGAGTGACATCCTTTCCAATGGTATCATATTCATAGTCTCACCCACGCTGAAGGGGAGTGGCTTATACTGCCACATGTACAGGAAAAGACTCTAATTAAAATCATGGGGCCCCTCTTAGAATTCAGTTTGAACCACACTGTTCAAACTTTAGTGTTATTTTTAATATTTTCAAGAACTAGTCGTGAAGCATAGAATTAGAGAAAGTAAAAAACAAAAGCCAAAATACAAACCAAAAAACCACGCAAAAAAACCCACCCCAGCAAGTATATCTGAGGATCGATGAGAAACCTCTCAGGTAATTGAAGGATGTATTTGGACATGGAGTGTTTTTAATGTAAGTATGGTAGGATCAACTATTAAAATCAGGCAGACTCCAGTGTCAGTGTTCTTACCCACTATGCACCATCTCCCACTCCATATATGTAAAACTTAGGATGGTCCCTCTCCCATAGAAATTTCTCAGTAAGTGTTACCTCAGATTATTCTATTTACTGATTAAAATGTGTTTTCTTTTTGGTACTACTGCATGGTTTTGAAGGTTGGATGACTGGCATTTTGTTAATGGGATGATTAGTATAAGCTGTGTGGCGTGGCTGAAAATGGGCTCTGCAGAGAACTACAAAATGGTTTGACTTCTTGTCCTTCAAAGAGTGTCAAGAGAAATCGAACTGATTGCAAATTGACTAGGGTTGAGACAATTTTATGTGAAAAATGACTTTATTCACAGAATTCTGGCGAATAATTTCTTTGTATCATTTTTAGGGCATTGTGCTATTGTAGCAATCACATTTATTCTCAGGAATCTCCTCCGCTCTTATGAACTTTCATTATCTGATGCTCATTTCATCAGTTAAAATGAGGTGGAAGCACAAAATTGGGATATCATTGGGGAAAAAAATATCTAACTGGTGATTTGATCATATCTATGTTTCTCAAAAGCACCTATACAGAAAGAAAAAGAAAGAGATTTCTTTTATAGTGGAGAGTCCTAACCTTGGAGTTCATTCTAATTCTCAGCCAACTCTGAGAAATTAGACAAATCTGACCTTTTGAGTAAATTGGAGAAAAAATTATCTCTGAACCACATTGTATTACTAATGGCTTGGTAATACCATGTGAAATAAATTAAAGAATGATTTCTTAATGTAATTAAATATATGGAATGTATTGATATTAAAACTTTTGTTCTGAATTTTATGTTGAATTTGAGATACATTGGATTTTTGTTGTTTTTTGGTGCATGAATGTGATAAAATTGTGTTTCCATTCTTTAATTTGAAGAGATTTAGGTTTAAAAACTATATTTGTACCATATTACTATGTGTATTTTAAAATATAATGGAATGGGGCACCTGGGTAGCTCAGCCAGTTAAGCATCTGACTCTTGGTTTTGGCTCAGGTCAGATTGGTGGAATCGAGCCCATGTCGGGCTCTGCACTGACAGCACGAGCCTGCTTGAAATTCTCTCTGCCCCTCCCCTGCTCTCGCTCTCTCTCTCTCTCTCTCTCTCTCTTAAATAAATAAACGTTTAAAAATAAAACAAAATATAATGGGTAAAGTCAAAGCATAGGGTTGGAGAAAAATGGAAGTTTATTGAATTCAACTTTTTCTTGTCAGTAGATTTTTACCTTTGTTCTTTTATATATCCATTGAAAGACCTATTAAAGAGAAGGCTAAGGGGGCTCCTGGGTGGCTCAGTTCATTAAGCATCTGGCTTTAGGTTTCAGCTCAGGTCATGATCTCACAGTTTGTGAGTTCAAGCCCTGCCTTGGACTCTGTGCTGACAGTGTAGATCCTGCTTGGGTCTCTCTCTCTCTCTCTCTCTCTCTCTCTCTCTCTCTCTCTCTCTCTCTCAAAAATAAATAAATAAACTTAATTGTTTTTTTTAAGGGAAGGTTGAGTAGTTCAGATTGAGTTTGGATTGATTATAGAATAAATAAGATATCCTACATTTATAGAAGTTTATCTACTTCTTGGATGCCACAAATTCTTGACTTTTATTTTCCTTAAATTTTGAAATCAAACTAAAATGGTTTTTGAGATATTTATATGAACATTCCATAAAAATCTTTTGCTTTTTGCGACTGAATATTTAAATTTACATTTTACATTTAATTTCATTTTTATTTCAAATTCAATGATTGTACCATTCCAAATTGGAAACACAAATATTTGTCAGTTTACATGTTTAATTCCAAGACTGTACATAAAATAACACCTCCTATGCTATTTCTTTCATGGTTATAGAAAGAATACTTTTCTTGCTATCAGTGATATTTCAGTTCAAAATATGATATTGAGAAGAAGTTCAATTTAAGATTTGTTTTTTCTCTTAATTTCTTCATTATTTTGAATTATGGAGCAACTGAGATGCATATGGAGAACATAAAGGTAAGAATATTCTTACACTTCACAAATGAAAACTTTCAAAGTTGCTTACTTCGACCTCCCTGTGGTATACTTTTTTCCATTATGATTTCTTCTGACACTTTAATGTCCTTTGCCAAACCCTTTTGTAAACCCATGGTGATATTTATCAGGTGATTGAATTACAGACCTTTTATTCTATTCCTACCTCAGCCTCTGACTCTTTAAATGACCTTGAAAAATTAATATTCCTCCTACTATCTCTAATGGTAACACACACACACACACACACACACACACACAACTGAGAGAGATATTCTGAAGCTTGATTATAATTATGATTCATAATAAAGTCCACTGAGAAATTTCAAGAAAAGGCAGTGTACACAAAATATTATTATAAAATTCTCTAGAGTCTTCATTTGTAAGTTATTATTTACAGATTTCAACAGAATTATATTTCATTTGTGCTGGTAGGGTCTCTGATGTTTTTCTGTCAACTAAAACTTTTATTCTTGATAATAAATGTTTACTAAGCCATGGCTTCCTTGAAGAAAAAATGGATCAATTAAAAATTGTTAAGTAACATATATGTGTTTTAAATTACATTCCCTTTACAATAAAGTTGGGTGAATTTAAAATATTAATATATTTAACACATACTTAGAGTAAGACTGCATAAATTATCTCATTAAACCCACCATGCTTTCACATTTTGATGGGGTACTTTAAAAAGTCACTCAAAGTCACTCAGATTAGATTACAGAGTATAGTCTAGTATCTAAACATCTGGGTTTAGTGTCAGATTGTCTGTGGCCAGATCTTTATCACATCTAAGTTGTGTGAATTTAAGCAACTATAAAATAGTCTGTATTTCAGCATACCCATTTATTAAATGGAGTGTTACATCAATGAGATAATACATATTAATATTTGGCACAATATAAGTACTCAATAAATGTTAGTCTTTCCTACAGGACTGGTCATGGCTTTATTCCTATATGTCAACGGTCTTTTTTGATTCAAATTAGAGTTAGCTTCAGAGCATTGAGTATTTTCATTCAGATTTCCTCTTTGGTTTATGATGTAGTTTATTGCCGGTCATAATTTTTGCTCTGTTCATGTTTAAACTTCTTCCTTAGAGTTTTCATTCATTCTACGATCTCAACTTTCATATTTATGAATATAAATTATACTCTTAAATCTGAAACTGTCATCTAGACATTTATTAATAATAACAAGTATAAAATACTTAGTATTTATGGAGCATGTGTTATGTGCAAGGAATATTTCCAAGTACTTTACATTCATTATTTTGTTTAATTCTCAAAATAACAACATTAGGTATCATTAAAATTAGTCCTATTTATAAATAAGAAAACTAAGGCTAATCAAGATTGGCCAAGACCACTTGTGTCTTATGGTACAGAGAAGAATTTTATCTCATATTATCTGACAATAAACCCATACTCAGAATCTCTACATTCAACCTTCTTATATTTCAGCTGAATGTCCTTCCACCACTGCAAAATATACAAACTCACTGTTTTTCTTCCCAATCTGACCTCTTTCTAATATGTATATTTCTAATATTACTGTGATTAGTCCTACTTGAAATTTATGACTCTGTCCTATAACATCTTTTTCTCTCATTTGGCACCAATTGCTTCCATTCTTCCTTAGTAGCATTTCTAGCTTAAAAATATGTTCTCATGAGTTACCTACTAATCTCCATCCCTGTGTGATTGTCACTGCCACTACCCTGGACTAGGCCTTCCTTAATACATGCCTGGATTACTGCCTTAAACCCTCTGTTACTCTTCCCTGCTTTCAACTTTTCCAGATTATACTCCAACTTGCTGTTTACTAGCTATGTGACCTTGACAAGTTAATTTATCTTCCCATGACTCAATTTTACAATGTGGATAATAATATCTACCTCTTAGAGTTGATCCAGACTTCAAAACCTAACATTGATAGGTTTACATAATTTGGCCTATGTCTAGCCTAATACAGTTTCCTAAACAATCTATTTTAGCAGGACTAGTCAGTTTTTTCTTTCTCTTCTGAATCTTTATAGTCAAATCCTGTAGTTCATTCAACCTAGAATGTCTGTCTCTTCCCTTCTCAGTACCTAGTTTTTATGAGTGCTTCAAGTCCCAGGTTGGGCTCCACTTTCTTAAGGTCAGTAAGTTGTCCTTTTTTTTTTTACTCTCCTGTAAAAAACTACAGTGTGACATCTTCCCCCCTTTGGCATTACTTATTTTGCTACTTAATTAGGTATGAGGTTGATTAGTGTTCCTTGTTTCACACTTCTTCATTTAGACTGCATCTTTCCTTCTTTGTCTCACAGTACCTAGTTTAATGCTTCATATATAGAGGGCAGTTGGCATTTAACAAACACTTGAATCATTTGAACTCTTAGGTAAATTCCTGCTACCCAATTTATTCCCATTAGTTCATAATGGAACCAATGGAAATTATCATTTTTCTCCACAGCTGCCATTTCTCCCTTTTCTAATTGTGTTGCCATCATGAGGTTTGGATGGGATTTGTCTCATTTCCAGCTACAAGAAAAGTCCTATTTTCAAAGGCCAATTAAAATTATTATATTTTCATTGTTCCCAGTGATTGAGCGAATCAGTGAATCAGTAAGTATATCAGGCTGAAGCCACTCAGTGTATGTCAATCACCTGGGTTTCCATAAAAGTAAACCCAGTTCTTTTGTGTATGATTTAGATCAGTGGTTTTCAAATTTGATGTGCATCAGAATTATCTGTCAGGTTTGTTAAAACAGAGATTTCTGAGCCTGACCCCCAGAATCTCTGGGGTCATAGGTGGGGCCCAATTATTACTCTCCTGGTTGGAAGAAGACCATACTTGGAGAACCACCATTAGAACCTTGTTACTCAAAGTGTGGTCCACACACCAGTAGCTTTGATCTGGGAGCTTGTTAGAAATGCAGGAGTTTGAACTTGAAGACCTACAGAATCTAATTTTCAATTTAACAAAATTCCTACCAAGGCGATTCACATGCTCATTAACTTCAGGAAACACTGGTTTAGGGATAGAAACTTATTCTCCCTCTGGCTGCCCAAGAAGCAGATAACTGGTTTTAGTTGCCATTCATCCTGTGACCATAAGTGGAGCAAGCTTTAAAATGAAGCCTATGACAAAGAAGGTGGAGTAGAGATAAGGGAAACCCTGTATTCTTAGTGAAATTGTTAATCTGGGTTCACTCTTGTCCTAAGTGTGAATTTTATTTTATTTTTTCTTCTTAGACCCCAAATTTTCTTTATCATTAAGGTCATTTTAAGTTAGAATTTCTATTTCTTAAATAGTAGCTATACTAATCTCTGCTGGGAAAAGTATACAATAATTTAAGTAACTAAACAGATGGGAAGGGGGCGTGGGAATAGAGGAGAGGGAAACAAATTACAAGAGACTCTTAACAATGGAGAAAAAACTGACGTTTGATGGAAGTGGCTGGGGAGTAGATAGGTGATGGGTATTAGGAGAGCACTTTTTGTGATAAGCACTGGGTGTTGTATGTAAGTGATGAATCACTGAATTCTACTCCTGAAGCCAATATTGTACTATATATTAACTAGCAAAAATTTAAATAAAAATAAATAGATAAATAAAATTTGAAATAAGTGAGGGGTACACATGAGGATAATTTCCCCAGGCAATTGGGCAGGAGTTGAAGGAAACCTAGGGAAAGAGAGGATAACAAAGAAACTGATGATGTAAACATCCCTAATCTCAGACCATATGCACAATCGCATACTTCACCTGAGAGGGAGAAAAATGATAATAAAAATATTCATAACCATTCTTTGAGTATCTATCACATACCATTGCAGTAAGTGTTCTTATACATCATCTGATTTAATTCTCATTTACACCAGACAGTATTGAAAACAACCCCATGTGGTGTGGGCAACACTTTTATTTTGTTTATTAGGAGACAGAAACTGTGAGAGATTAAGTAACTTGACCAAAGTCACACATCACATATAAGTCTTCTCACTCCATGGAGATGGTTATTGTCCATCAATAACCAAGATGGTTATTGTATGAATAAAGATGAGGAGTTGAAATTATATAACTTTTTTCTGTAATGCCCCCGATTTCGAATCTGAGAGACCACCAAGGAGCCGATACTGATGCAAACACACTAGGGTCTATTTGCAAGCTCGAGCTTGGGCCCAAGTATACCTGACACAGTGGAGCAGGGACTTGGACCCCTAGGTTAAAAGGCATAGCAGTTTTATAGGGGCCAGTGGCCAATGAGATTGTAACACACACAGAAAGTTGCATAGTCATGTCAGTCCACATGCAGGTGGCCAATTGAATTACAATTTACCCTATAGTAACTGTTTGAACTAGCCTATCACTCTGGTCAGAATTGGCGCACAAGTTTGGCAGGCAAAAGGCAGGGTTTACATTCTTTGGCGGTTAGGGGTTCCATATTCCTATATGAGCCGGTTTCCAGTAAGGGTATGCTCAGCGGCTTGACTAGGGTGGGGGAGTGTCTTAAGCAATAAGTAGGTCATGTGGGGGTTATACATGAGATGGTGGGTGTGGCATAAGATGGAGTCAGTCTTGCTCTGCTTGTCCAGGGGTAGGGGATTTTTGTTAAATTCCTTGGGTCCCACATTTCCTGGGAGGTATTCTCTTAGAAGAGTGATAAAGACAGTGTAAGCTAGTTAATTGAATGTGTTTTTGGTTTTAAGGAATATTAATTATAAATATATTTTTCTGTAGTTTTAAAGTAGATGAAGTACACTAGTATAGGTATCTGATGACTTAATTTTTTTCATATACCAAAAATGCCACCCCCCATAAATCTATGAATAGTCACAACAACAATAAAACCCTAAATAATAATGTTTAAATGGTATCTTATTTACATATAACACTTCATAGGATTTATTTAATGTTAAAATATGTGGTAATCAACTTGGGCTCTGAATTAACAAAATTAAAATAGTTATTCTCTAATTGACATATGAAAAGCTATGGTAAAACACAGTATTTTAACTACTTATGAACTTCAGTATGTGTTTGATTACTGTTGGCATTACAAAGAAAAAGAAATATTACTATTCTTCAGCTGGCATTTGGTAGAAGAAATAAAAGCCATTCCTTAGAAAGGAAAAACATCATTCTCCGGAAAGTCTTCTTTGTGATGGTTATACTTCTCAGGGCAAAATCTTTCCTCACGAAATCTACAGCAAAAAAAATGATTTTGTGTGAATTATCAATTTTACATATTTCTACTTTAAGTGAGAAAATGTAACTTTAGGGAGAAAAGGAACTCTAAACACAATATTTACTTGATCTGTAATTAGTAGCACATCCTTCATTGTAATTTGAGAACAAGGAATACAACAATAGGTATTAAATCTATTTCATATGCATACAAGGTATTAATGAGCACTTCTAAAATCTAGTGGCTTTTGTTAGTGTCAGGCGTTGGGCGGGGTAAAGATAGGAGTTAGAGTCAAAAAGAATTTTTTGCAGTCTAAGGCTTTATTGGGAACTAAGGTTCCAGGTGAGGTTCCTTGACTCAGGGAGTGAGAGGAGTCAGAGAAGTCGGGCCGGATGTGGTGGGGTAGGGTTTTTAAGCTGCAGCAGTTCCGGGTTTAGGTTCCGGTGGGTCTTTCCTGCCAGGTTGTGCTTTTGCTCGGTGATTGGTTGACCTTCAGTTTGTTCTGGCGAACTGCTCGGGGCTCTCCGTTGGGTTGTTTTGGCGCTCGGTGATTGGTTGAACTTCAGTTCCTTCCCGCGTGCTGGCAAGATGGCTGTTCCCTTCCAGGGACATCCTAACAGCTTTTGCTATTAAAATGATTAAAAAAAGATATTCTTTGCCTGTTTTGTGCCGGTCTTAGCTTGTCAGTAATCAATATTGTGATCAATGTTGTGGTTGGACAATGCTCATTGTACTTATTATAATTGCAAGAGGCCCTTCAGCAATAACCATCAGGGAACTTTGATAAAATAAAGGTTTATTACTCAGGAAATTACATAGCACACCTAAGGCCACTCAGGGAGCCTCCAGGGTCAGGTCAGGGGTAGTTGGGGGTGGGGGAGCGAGAAAGTACAGGAGAGGGTGAGGTTTCTGCTTTTCCTGAGGTGAGGGTGGGGGCCTGGAGATTCAGGAGTCTTCATTGGTGAATTCAAAATATGAGTGGGAATTTAAAGCTTGAGGGGAGAAAAAATATGTGTTCTAAATGGTCAGTTGTGAAAATCAGCCAAGATTTATAAAACAAAAGAGTAGCAGTCTGGAGAGGAGGCCTGCCTCTGTATCTAGCCACATGGTTAGCAAAGTGTTTATTCCAAATGACCCTCTTTGAAGTGGATGCCTTGGCAATTATTGCTTAAGTCAGGTGCTTGCATTACGGAAAACAAAACAAAACAAAACAAAACAAGAAAAAAAACACTGTCAAGGCTGACACTACATTCCAGAACACTTCAATATTATGCCAGAAATTATTTAATACAGTAAAAAAAAATTGCATTAGATTTAACTGGAAATATTATTTCCAATGCAGCGTTTCCATTACTTTGAATAGAAAGGTGGTAATATTGCAAATCTTGCTCATACATTATGCAACACTCAGCAACGAACCCAGCATTTCAAACACTAAAAATAAATATGTGATATTTTTTACTGATATGTTTTACAACTTTTAGAATTGTTTAAGGTTTTAATTTTGAAATAATTTCAATATTACAGAAGATTTACAGGAATAATACAAACGATTCCTATGTACTCTTCATGAAAATGCATTAATTCATGAGTTGTTCACATTTTGAGAGAATGTGTATGCTGTGGGAAACAAAGGCAGAAGGAAATTGCAGATAAAATTATATTTCCTTATATCCCACAGCCCATTGACAAATACTTGAGGCAGACAGAGTAAAACATTTCTCCTGGAACTCCCTACTGTCTTAATGTTAATGATTTGCTAGAGGGAAAAACAACCTTAGCTTGACAATTGCCAGGCCTCCAAGTATCCTGTGGTCTTCTTTAGTTTATAAAATCTCATTGGAAATTTCCCCTAGACTTTACCTTCCCCCAGCTCCATAGTATATAACCAGTCTCTCCTCATGGTCCTGGGGCAGTTCATCCTGCCCATGGGTCATGCCCCCGTGCTTTAATAAAATCACCTTTTTGCACCAAAGACATCTTCAAGTATTCTTTTTTGGCCGTAGGCTCCAGACCCCATGAACTCCACTATCATCCCCAAAAACCTCATCAGTGTGTATGTACAAATATAGGTGTGTATAAATAGATATAATGTAAATGTATATAAATTTTATAAAATATATATATATAATATTATTTTCTGAATCATTTGCATGTTAAGTTGGTGATATCAAGTTCCTTTACCCATATATACTTTTGAATGCATTTTCCAAGATTAAAGATATTCCCTTGTATAAGCACAGTATAAAACTCAGGAAATGGAACATTGTTGCAGGATTCTTTACCTCAAAACCGGGTTTCGTTGTCTTACCACTCGGAAGAATGAAGAGGTGGACACATAATGAGCAGCATGCAAAAGTTAATAAAGGAAGAATAGTATGAAAGCTTTCTTTACAGAGAGGGAGCATTCCAAAGTGAATGCCGGGGACTATAGGCAAGCGTCCTTGTTTTATAAAGTTCTGGTCACCGCTCCCTTCACTCCCCCTCCCTTGTTTCTTCTCAGATTCTACCCTTATTGGCTAGGTAACTCTAAATGCCTAGTCATTCCTTGTTGATTGGCTCATTTCTATCATATGAGGGGTGGTCTATGACCATATCATTCCTTGTGGGTCCTATATTTTATGGTCTACTACTTATTTCTAGTTAGGTCTTTTGTCAAATTCCTGAGGGGAACCTGAGGGGGAATAGGTGGTGTCTGTTACATTCTTAAGAGGAATCTTATGCCTGAGGGGATTTGCTGTACAGTTTCAAAATATGTGTTTTTCCCCACCCAGGGACCTCAGGTCCTAACCTTTTCCTCTCTTCCTACTGAATCCTATCTTTTCCTATCATAACATGACAAATAAAATGGACTTTCAGGGGCGCCTGGGTGGCTCAGTCAGTTAAGCGTCTGACTTCTGCTCAGGTCATGATCTCACAGTTGGTGAGTTGGAGCCCCGCTTCAGGCTCTGTGCTGACAGCTGGAGCCTGGAGCCTGCTTTGGCTTGTGTGTCTCCTTCTCTCTCTCTGCCCCTCCCCAACTTGTGCTCTGTCATTCTATGTCTCTCAAAAAATAAACAAATGTAAAAAAAAAAAAAAGGACTTTCATTATATCAGATCATCCTAATAACGTCTTTTAGAGAAATATTATTTCCCTGGTCTAGGATGCAGTTCAAGATAAGGCATTGCATTTAATTGTTGTTTCCTGTTCAGTCAGACATGTCACTTGAAGACCTTACTTCAGTTCTCTGAGTTTTAATTTGCAGCTATGTACCTTTAGAGAAAGCGTCCAACTTTTCTAAACTTGAACTTGTAAAGATGTTGTGAGAATTAAATGAGATATTACATTAAAAGTACTTTCTTTTAAAAGTATCAGTCACGTATTTGGTACTCAAAATATTGCAGCTTAAAAAAGATAAATAGCATATATTTAAATAATAGTTATAAAATTCAGACTTTAACCTAAATGTAGTGAAAGAGAAACCACTTCCTTTTATCCTCTTCAGAATGCATTTCAGTGGGCCAAGAGCAAAAAGGACAAAGTCACTTTGAAAATGAAGCATCTTATATAAAGACACTTATTTCATTGAATGGTACGGTGCTTTACAGCACATGATTTCATTACACATCTCACAATGGAAAACAATAAAGTTGTACAGCTAGCATGAAGAGAGTCAACGTTTCAAGCCAGACTTTTATATTATGAAAGAACATTCTTAATTGAAATACAGAGAAAGGGTTAGTTTTGGATAAGAAGAAATTGCTCAAGAATATTCCTATAGGCAAAACATTACCTCGTATTTATGTTTAACTCAACAATTATGTCAGAAAAGTAATGGGCAAAATAGCACTTTTACTGATAGAGGCAGATCCCAAGAGAATGCTTTGCCCCCTGCAGTTTTTCTCTTTTTGCCCTACTTCTTCCTGTCCGACATCCACCCAACCATAGGTATAACCAATTGCCAGTCTTCCCAGAAGCGTATAGTTGCTTATCCAAGCCAGGTAGCGATTCCCTTCTTTGAAAACCTTTATTGAGGGGCACGTGGGTGGCTCACTAGGTTGAGCATCTGAGTTCGGCTCAAGTCATGATCTCACAGTTTGAGTTCAAGCCCCACAAGGAGCTCTGCTGTCAACCTGTCAGCACAGAGCCCGCTTCAGATCCTCTATCCCCCTCACCCTGCCCCTCACCTGCTTGCACTCTCCCAAAAATAAAACAAATATTTCAAAAAAAAGAAAAGAAAACTGTTATTGAGCCTACGATATTGTGATTTATAATAAGAAATATGTATTTAGACTTTGACCCTGTTCCTGGCACAGAGCTCCTAAAACTGTTAGAATTTCCTGAGATTGCGGTGATAAATGTCTTAGTATGTTAAAGAAGTGATTTTGGAAAGCATTTAGGTAACCTAGGGATGAAGGCTGGTTGCCAGAGGAACCAACCAGGTAATTAGAGGGTTGGAACTTTCAGTAATTACCCTAACTCCCCAATCCTCCTGGGAGGAGAAAGAGCTGTAGGTTGAATCACTTGTCAATGGCCAGTGATTTAATCAATTGTGTCTATGTAATGAAGCCTTGATAAAAACCCAAAAGACAGAGTTGAGAGAGGTTCTCGGTAGATGAACCCATGGAATGGTGATAGAGTGGCATACTCTGAGAGGGCATGGAAGCTCCATACTCTTTTCCACATCCCTTGCCCTATGTATCTCTTCCATCTGGCTATTCCTAAATTGTATCCTTTTATTATAAAATGGTAATCTAGGAAGCAAAATGTTCCTCTGACTTCTTTGAACCACTTTAGCAAATTAATTGAATCCAAAGAAGAGGTGGTGAGGACCTCTGGTTTATAAGTCATTTGGAAGGACAGGTAACAATCTGGGCTTGTGGCTGTCATCTTCAACGGAGGGGCCAGTAGTCTGTGGTACTAAGCCCTTTACCTGTGGAATCTGATACAATCTCCAGATAGATAGTGTCAGAATTGAGTTGAATTCTCAGATACCTTGCTGGTTATGAGAATTGCTTGGTGTTGTGTGGGAAGCCCCTTCCCTACCACATACTTTGGGGCCAGAAACTCAAGAGTCCTGAAGAATGGTTTTGGCCTTAGATCATAGTTTGTCTCACTATACTATTTTATTAGGTCATATGTTTAAGGCTTTTCTCTACAGTGAGATTATTTTCTGTAAAAATTGCCTAGTCATATTTCTTTTGTGTCATTCTACTGTGCTCAGATCCATCAGAAGCACTTAAAGGTGCTAAAAGAATATACATGGAATTGTTTTTTTAATTTAGCTCTGGGTTTTCAGTTTAATCATCTCTCTGGGGTGTAAAGCCGTCTCTTTTTGTCTCTACTTGCCTGATACTGAGTTTAAACAGTGGCTGAATCTGACTGCTTTAGGCCTATAATGACTTGCTACCTCCAATTATTTTGAGATAGGACTTTATGCATTCCTCAAAATGCAAGTGTAGCAGGATTCTCGCAGGGAGAGTTGTGACACCGAGGTTTTTCTTTCCTGGAAGCAACTTTATTTGTGCTGGCACTGCTCTGTTGGGTTCATACCCAAAAAACTGGGCCCTGAATGTGGCCCCGTATAGCCTTTTATGCATTTTCTACTTCTTTGTCTCCCATATATGGGCAACATATAGATATACAGCCTGATTGGGTGGTCTCATGTTACAGGGTCTTGAGGGACATCACAGGTTACCTTCCCTTACCTTGAGATCTTTTCTCACCACTTTCCTTAGGGAGGGGACTCTATCACACAAGGAATAGAAAAAGGAGCATGGGGCTAGGGAGAGCTATTTTTGCTGGCTTCAAGGTTCTATTCTCCCTCTGGAGATGACTCTTCATGTGTGGTTTTCCTTCTATTCTCCCCATATACTATTACCATTCCTCCTCACCTTGAAGGTCATGCAATGGGACCTGCCATTTGTGATCCTTTCTTACATTTACCTGTATCTCTTCCCCAAAGCCTTCAAATACTACCTTACAAATCTGCCCTTATTTTTAAAATTTTTAGACACTACAATGACTCAACTAATTTTCCTGTTTAATCAGGCTTTAAATATGCAGCTATATTCATACTTTAGAAAATACCCAACTATTTCTGATTTTCTTATATGGATAACCTATGGCCTTGAGACTTCAGCATTAATAAAATTAATCTATATTAATAAGATGAATAAATAAATATTAATAAAATGAACAGATAAATCAAAGATTGGGAGAAAATACTTGTAAACACATATCTAACAATGAACCCATATCCAGTGTTGGGGAGGGAGAATTTCCTCTGCCCTTCATAATCCTAGCTGGACTGGGGGTGCATTGGTGGCTCAGTCAGTTAAGCATCTGACTCTTGGTTTCAGCTCAGGTCATGATCTCATGGGTTGTGGGGTTGAGCCCTGCAATGGGCTCAGTGCTGACAGTGTGGTACCTGCCTGGGGATCTCTCCCTCTCCCTCTCTCTCTTCCCCTCCCATCACTCACCCTCTGTCTTGTTCTCTCTCAAAATAAATAACTCAACCTTAAAGAAATCCCTCTGGCTGGACTAAAGATCAAATTGGCATAAGACATTAACAGGAGAAAATCAAATTTAATAGTGTATGTATAGGGAATCCACACAGTTATGGAAGTTTTAAAGATAGGCAACTGACTCATGATGCTTCTATGAGCTAAGAAGAGGGGTATGTCTGAGAATACAAAGAAAGAGACCATTAGCAAGAAGGTGAAAGGAGGTGTTTGAAAAACAAAAGGTTGCCCTATTATGTAAACAAGTTTCTTAGGTAAAGAGGAATCTGTTAACAACTCTCTTTCTGATACAAGCAGGCAATTGAGAGGGAGGTAAAGAACTTTTACCAAAAAAAAAAATCTTGTAAAATGACACTATTTGAATGGACCCTTCTAAAATAAATTTTTTAAATGTTCGATAATCACATGAAAAAAATTTAATGGGAAAATGCAGATACAAAGTACAGTGAGATATTGTTAAGCACTCATTTGTTGACTAAAATTGAAAGTACTGACAATACAAAATGTTGGCAAGGATGTGGAGTAAATGTAGTTCTCATGTCGCTGATGAGAGTATAAAATTGTCAAATCATTCTGGAAAATGGTTTGGCAATTTCTGATAAAATGAGTCATACAGGGGTGCTGGGGTGGCTCATTTGGTTAAGCGTCCAACTTCGGCTCAGGTCATGATCTTTCAGTTCATGGGTTCAAGCCCCACGTTGGACTCTGCGCTGACAGCTGGGAGCCTGGACCCTGCTTCAGATTCTGGCTCTGTCTCTCTCTGTTCCTCCCCTCCTCTCTCTCTCTCTCTCTCAAATATAAATGAACATTAAAAAAATTTTTTTTAATGAATCATACAACTACCCTATGACCTAATTATTCTACTCCTTGGTATTTACTCAAGAGTAATAAAAATATACGACATAGGAAAATTGTACATGACTATTTATATTAGCTTTATTTATAATCGCTCAGTACTGGAAGTAAGCCAATATCCATCAACAGAGGACTAGATGAATTATGGTATATGCATTAAATAGAATAATATGTAGCAATAATTTACATTTTTCTGCATAATTACTAGCCCATTCCCCTGGCTAGTTCTGGGAATATTTGACAAAATGGATAAATTTTAAAAGCATGTTGAATAAAGAAATGATTACATTTATATAAAATTCAAAATATGAAAAATTAATCTATGGTGACAGAAATGAGATTAGGGGCTGCCCTGCAAAGGCAGAAATTGATTGGAAAGTGGAATAAAGTTTCTGGATTGATAGAAATGACCTATTTATTGGAATATTGGTTAGATGAGTGTAGACATTTGTCAAACTTCAGATCTGTATATTTTACAATATTTAAATTAACCTAAATAAAAAATAAAACAAATACTTTGTTTAATATGCAAATACATGTTCCCATAGTTGTGGTCCTTAGGGTTCAATATGTACATTAAAATAAGCTTAAGATTCTTACAAAAAATATTTTGGGACATTTAATTCATTATATAGCCCACCTCATGTTATAGGAATCTAAGCATACTGTAAAGAAAAGTGATTTCATGAAGATTTTAGAAAATAGATTCCCGGGTTTTCTCTTTACTTGTTGTCATCAAACATAACACTTTATGATGAAGAAATGAATCAGTTGGAGAGAACACTATAACATTATATATTATATATTATAATTATTATATATTATAACATATATATTATAATATATTATATATATAATATATAAAATATATATAATATATAACATTATAACCTTTTATATATAATCCCTAAAATATATTTTTTCTTTAGCTATCTTTGTTCTCCATATTTTTATTTTATTTACTATAAATGCTTGGCCTCTTAATTTCTTTGAATTAGCTTTATCTTCCCACTTGATCCATTAATTAGCTAGATAAATCTTTAACACATTGTTGCTTTATATCTATTTGTATAAGAGTCATGTTTTTAATGTTTTCAAACTATAATTTGACAACAGTAGGAGAGAGATTATCACTAGCTAGGGGAATGGAATCTTTGAGATCTTAATCATTCAAAGACCATTAAACAAAGGTATCTTTACCCTTTGAGGAAAATGATATGTCAAGACAGTGCCAATGGGGTTGGGGAAGTATTCTGTGCCTTGCTTAGAAGAACTGGACAGTTTAGAGTCAGAAAGACTCAGACATTAGGGAAAGTTAAGGAATACATATTTCCTAATCTAGTGAACCTCTGGGAAAAACATCCTGTATATAACAAACCCATGTAGTTTTCAGTTATCCAAACCAATTAATTCTCTTTATTCTTTAAGACAATTTGAATTTTCTGTTTCTTATGAAAAAAAAAATCAACTTAATTATTGCAAGACTATGTTTAATCTTCAATAAAACTTCAGAAACAGATACTTCCGGAGGAGTACTATAATTTCTGGGCACTGACTATACTGTGATGATACGTATAACTTCCATGTAAAGATTTTGTTCAATTGCTTCTAAAAACATCTTTATTATCACCATCCCTAAGTTTATTGATATGGTGAACTGTTCACTGAAATAACAGTAAACGTGTGTAATATGGACATATTATAGAACATCAAATATTTTTAAGGAACAATAATATGTCAAGAAAATTATGTAGGAAAGAAGAAGAAAATAATGGAAATAATATATTATTCAAGTTAACTATAAATGGAGAGCTAAAACAAGTAAAAGTCCATTTTAATACTAAAATAATTTAAAATTTTAGGGGTGCCTGGGTGGCTCAGTCGGTTAAGCATCTGACTTCGGCTCAGGTCATGATCTCATGGTTCATGAGTTCGAGCCCTGCATCGGGCTCTGTGCTGACAGCTCAGAGCCTGGGGCCTGCTTCAGATTCTGTGTCTCCCTCTCTATGCCCCTCCCCAGCTTGCACTCTGTCTCTTTCTCTCTGTATCTCTCTCTCAAAAATAAATAAAACATTAACAAAAACTTTAAAAAGATAAAATTTTACGTGAGTAAATATAATGGGTTGTAGGAATAGTAAGTTGCAATTTAAATATCCAAACTATTTTGTTCACAGCCAATTGAAGGAAAATAATTTTTGATCTGATCTAATAGTTATTCTGGACCTTTTGGAAATCTTTACATTCTGTTTTTTAGGTCAGAAACTAGAAGTAAGACTAAAACCATGTAAAGGCAAAAAGAATTGGAACCAAGAAAAGTTGTGTTTGTTTTTTTTTTTTTTTTTAATTAAATGATGATTGAATACACAAAGGGTAACCATTATGGGCCTTGAATTTTTTTTTAAATGTTCATTTAGTTTGGAGAGAGGTAGAGAGACAGAGCGAGAGTAGGGGAGAGGCAGAATGAGACAAAGACAGAATCTGAAGCAGGTTTAAGGCTCTGAGCTGTCAGCACAGAGCCTGAAGCAGGGTTCAAACCCACAAACCAGGAGATCATGACTTGAGACAAAGTCAGCCGCTTAACTGACTGAGCTACCCAGGCACCCCACGGACCTTGATTTTTAAGTGCTCAGTATCTCAGTCATACAGGAGGGAGGCTATGACATTAAGTACCAAAGCTTTTTTCAATAGATTCTTTTATTTTTTTAAGCTTATTTATTTATTTTGAGAGAGAGAGAGAGATTTTGAGAGATGCACATGCATGTGCAGGGAAGGGGCAGAGAGGGGGAAAGAGAGAGAATACAAAGCAGGCTCCCTGTTGTCAGTACAGACCTGATGTGGGGCTCTAAGTCACAAACCATGAGATCATGACCTGTACTGAAATCAAGAGTTGGACACTTAACCGACTGAGCCACCCAGGTGCCCCTGTTTTCAATAGATTCTTAACAAGTTCACTTTGGTGAGCTTATAATGCAAAGAGATATATATAAGGTTTCAAGAAGATACAGTTTCTGTGTTAAAAGGAAATTAAATAGTCTTTTTTATTTTTTGTAATGGATTAGACTTTTAAGCCCTGCCTGTGTTCCCTTACTATTTTGAATGTTTACTTTTTTATAGAAGAGAATATACTTTAAATTTTTAAATTCTAAGACTTTAAATTCCAGTGATTTCCAATAGATTTGCCACTTTTTCTCTTCTAATGTTAAATTTTCTCATAATTTGTAATATGAACCCAATAAAAGAAGTGTATTTAGTAATAAACTAAAATTAGCAAGAACATTTACATAAAATCCCTGAAATAATAATGTACATATTGAATAGTAAAGGTATAATCTCTAACTTTGAAAAATGTATTTTGTTTATTTATTTATTTATTTATTTATATTTATTTATTTATTTTAGAGAGGGAGAACATGAGCAAGGTAGAGGTGAAGAGACAGAGAGTCTTTTAAGCAAGCAGTTTCCATGCTCAGCTCAGAGTCTGATGCAGGGTTTGTTCTCATGACCCTGGGAATATGACCTGAGCCAAATCAAGAGTCCAGACACTCAGTCAGGAATATTATGTAAAATTCTAAAATTCCTCAGTATTGAACTTAGTGGAGCATGGCATGTTTCAAGAAAAATTCCACAGTTTAAAAGATATAGTAACTAGCAACTTCATATTTGTAGAGAGAATTGTAGGAAAAGTAAGGTCATATTTAAAAGATGAAATGCATGGATTACAGGACAGACGATCCATTTATTTGGCTATACTAATGATTGGAAGATTACCAGTATGATGGCTTGCTTATTGATAATTAGTGTGAAAACACTGAAAGTCAGTGGACTATCTAGGCTTTAATTTCTTAAACACGGCTTTGAAGGAAATTAAAAATTTACCTTTTTGTTGTAACTACATATCTTAAGTAATATGCACCTTTGAAGTAGAGATAAAATAACTTTAAAAAAGTTAATGGATTGGGGTACCTGGTTGGCTCAGTCAGTTAAACATCCGACACTTGATTTCAGCTCAGGTCATGATCTCATCGTTCTGTGCTGATAGCATGGAGCCTGCTTATTCTCTCTCTCCCTCTCTCTATGTCCCTCCCCCCCACACTCTCTCTTTTTCTCACAAAATAAATAAATAAACACACACATATATATATATATATATATATATATATATATGGTACCAATAATAAAAGGATAGAAATGATATATAATATAAATTCTGTTTCAAAATGAAACAGGAGTAGATATGTTATTAGTCAAAGGAGATTTCAGATGAAATTCATGCACAAAATTTGATAAAACTTGAACAGAGATGGACACATCCAAAATTGCAATGGAAAATTTCAATATTCCTCTCTCAGCAATTGACAGAGCAAGTAAAATAGCAAATAAGTAAGTGTGTGGAAGATTTGCATGATACCATTACCAACTTAATCTATTCACATTTATGGAATGCTACAACCAATGAGAGCAGAATACACATTTATTCAACATTTATTAAACTACTCTGAGTATATTTTTGTGCATTGTAGGCTATGAATTTTCTTGGGCTGAGTAGGTGCCTATGGCTTGAGAAGCCTGAGTCAGAAACAGGAAAGTTGTGAAGTATGGCATGTGCCTTATGTGAAACACTTGTCAATGTAAATGTGATAAGGCATGAAACTGTCCACAGAGCTGCTGCTAAAATCATACGTGGACCAAGGGGAAATGACAAAGCAAACCACAGATGTCTGCTAGAGAGTAAAAGATCTTTCACCTATTGTTCAGCTGAAAACTCCTGTATGATTCTCAGAAGGTCACAACATAACTCATTTTGGAGGGGACCTAAACTAAAAACACTATTCTCCTCAGACTCCAGGGCCACGTTATGACTTTCATGAGCCGAAACCACTTTTACCTTCATGGCCCTTTCCTCCATAAAAAAATCTTAACAATTATATTTTACAACTGAATTGGTATAAAGACAAATAAATTAATAATACATATTACAACATTTTCTTTGACCTAAAAGCTCAGCTTTTCCTTCAGATTTTAAAAGATGTGAACCATTTGGTGGGCTTCTAAAAATACCATGTGTCCTATAAGCTATGACTCTTGTGTCTGGTGGATAACTTGACCCTGTCTTACTCAAGCACAAAGTAGGATTGGAAGCAGGGGAAACATGGTAGGAGATTGCTATCTCTTAGAGCGCCTTAATACCCCAAGAATTCTTTTAAATTCCAAATCTCTTGTACTTGCTAAATCTATGAGGGTTTTATAATGGTTCTGTTTTGATTGATGACATCTGATTTTCTCCAAGATTTTATTTATATATATGTCCAAAAAGTATTTATTAATTTGCTCTTCCAGATTAGACAATATAGTGGTAAAAAGGAAAAAAAAATGTATCTTTATCACTACTCCAATACAATTTGCTTCTTGTCTTGAGCAAGTGCCTATGCAAAGATTGTTAAATGTTGCACAGAAATCAAATAGACATTTTGAAGAATATACCTGAAATATACTTTCTCAGTTGCTGACTGTGGAAAAATCTTGACTACACATTATATTGCATTATTATGAAATAAATATTTTTCTGTAACATTTATCAAATTTTAAAAATGTATGGACTGCCTTTTGTAAACAAACTGCTACACAAAATAAGAACAACATAAAATAAATTGAATAAAAGCCTATATATAATCTTAGAACTTTAAGGCTAGCTAGTGCAAACTCTTTATACCTCTTTTAGGTAAAAATATTTGCATTTATCCTCACATCTTTTCTTGTAATTTAGATAGAGTTGTTATCCCACAACCTCTATGCTTGATCTGATTCCCTTCAAAATCTTCAGGGTCATGGCAGATCCATTTTTATCATGCTTACTTTATTTTCAGCATTTCTACCATCCTTTCTTTTTTTTAGACTAAGATATATTCAAGTTTTTCCTATTTAAATAAAAACAAATATAAAAAGAAAAAGAAAACTCTCAATCAACTGTTTCTAGGTGCCCTTTTATGTTCCTTCCCTTTAGTGATAGATCTCAAATGTAAGTCTCCTATACTTGTCTTACCTGTATCATCTTTTATTCATTCTTGTCAGTTTTGTCAGGCTTCTGGCCCCATCAAAGTGGCTCAGCAGATTTACTAACTTTTAAATCTCTGTACGTCATTTGGTGTCCTATCTTATTTGACTTATTTGACACCATCAACCACTTCCTTCCTTATTAAATTAGCCACTAATTTGCCACACTCTGGAGAGCTGTTTATATTGCCACTGGAGCAATTCACCTCGGTATACAAATGGTGTCTTTTGTTCAACATGTTGAAAAAGCCATCATCTTTCTCTCTAACCTGATCCTCCTTCTCCATTTCCTAATTCCAAGATTGTAAATACCATTCAGCAACTCAAGGAAAACAAACACACAAAACCGACCAAACAAAACAACTTGGGTACGTTAGACTCCTCCCCAAAATCCCACTCCTATTTCCCTTGGTCACCAAATCCTGCTTTTTCTATTTCTTTGACATATCTGATTTCCATCTTTGTCTCTCCACCTACATAGGTTTGTTTGAATTCAGATTTTCATCTGGATCAGTTAATTAGAACTCTATTTTAATCTAGTCTTCCATGTGCATTGCTGCCAGAGATAGCTAGTATTATGCCCCTGCTTAAGATGCTTCAATGCCTTGTGATTCTTTTTTTTTATTTAGTTTTTTTAATGTTTATTTATTTTTGAGAGAGAGACGGAGAGGGAGACGGAGACGGAGAGGGAAGGGGAGAGAGAGAGAGAGAGAGAGAGACAGAGACAGAGACAGAGAGAGAGAGACAAAGCATGAGTGGGGGAGTGGCGGAGAGACAGGGAGACACAGAGCCAGAAACAGGACTCAAACTCACAAACCTTGAGCTGATGGCCTGAACCAAAGTTAAATGCTTAACTGACTGAGCCACGCAGGTGCCCCAATGCCTTGTGATTCTTTACTGCACAAGGGGAGACACCTTATTATAACATACCCAATCTTTTACAATCAGTGTCCTTTCTACTTCTTCATTCCTGTGTCCATCTAGTGACACATCCCATCTGCTCCTTACACCCTTTCCTTCGATGCAGAGTCACAGTCTCTGCTCCTGATACTGGGAGATGTCACACACAGCAAGACTACTTCAGACTTCGATTTTGTTCAAACTGCTTTGTATGCCTGTTATCAGATCCCACCTTTCAGCTGGTGCATGCCTATTTAGCTTACAAGTTTAACCTTTATTTGAAATCTCTGTCTGGCTGGTAGAATCATGTTCATCTTTCTTTTGCCACCACTATGACTCATTAAAATATCTATTTCACCACCTGTAATACTTTGTTGCATGCACTGTGTGTATATTTGTGTTGATCTTTCTCTATTTCATGACCATGTCTTCTTCCTTATATGATTTCTTCCAGTGCAACGATTTAACACATGACTTATACAAGTTGAACACACACATGAAGAACAGTATGATCATGGTAAAAGAAGAAACAAAAGAGTGTTACATTTCAAGAAAGAGAAGTTCTCTTATATCGGTCTTTTCTGCTTGATAATATTAAAGAATATATCATAACTCCAAAAGAAATTGAGATTAGCAAATTACCTAAAAAAAGAAGCCCATATTAAAGTATCTAATCTGATTCAGAGAAATCATCTGTTAAGAGCACACACATACACAAATAAATAGATATCTAAAGTGCAGCCAATAAACGGAATTAAGAGGGATACAATAATAAGGCTTAAAACACCCAAAACAGTGATGTTATGGAAATGAGTGAGCAAACAATGAATAATGAGCTGAATAACGAGGAGGTGGGACATGTTACAGTTAACCCTATTATATAGTGAAATTGACTTGAAGCAGTAAATGTTGACTGCTCTGTCATCAGCATAAAATAACCTCTAAGCTACATGCTGAGCATCTTCCTCTGTAGTTTGAGACAGATGGCATCAGTTCTGCCCTGCTACATGTCTGAGTCTGTGTCACAGTTTATAGAACAAATGTAGCAGTTCCATACTTTCAAGGTGCCATGAGAAAATTTGACCTGTCACTTTTTGGTCAAATCTTGCTTAATCACATATATCTTAAACTGTTAAGTGATGAGTCAGGAGAATTTTCTTTTGCCAACAACTGACAGTGCTATAAAATGGCTAAGGTCATTGTAATTTTGATGTTGTTAATGATATGACTTGAGATTAAACTTGGAGATGTTATTACATTTGTTTCATACTGCTGAGTTTATACAATAATTATTTTTAAAAACTTGCAGATTTAGATTAGGTTATAGAGATAAAAGTTAGTGAAGATTTGAGAGAAAGTCAATATTAGAATATTTTTTAAAGAATTGCAGTTTTGTTACATTTTGCTATGTGTAAGTGAGGCTAGTGGCCAATAACTTATAATGAGTAGATTAAATCACTTATTTATAATCAGTGTTATTTTATTCGTAAGTATAAAATAATCATATTATAACCTGTTAAAATTTTTCTCTTGTTCCCATCTCTACCCTCCTGATGCTGCAGTCTGATATGCAATGGTGACCTACTAAGGAAACAATTTCATTTTCCAGTAGGGATGATATTAACAAAAGGGTGAAAAGAAGAAGGAATACATGCCCAACACAGTCTTACATACACACCTTAGGAACTTGACAAACATTTGCTTCTTAATTTACATGTAGATAAGTACACAATTAATAAACTCTATAAATTATCCCAAAGTAAAAACATCCAGTAGCCACAGTTTGGATCAAGGATTATTACGTTATCAACAATTTAGAAACTTCTCTAGAGCACCTTACTCTTACTACCCCAATTTTTACCCAAAGGTAAACATTATTCTAATGTTTAACACCATAGTTTATTCAGTGTTAAATAATGGAAGATAATAAATATCTTCCACACAATGAAGATAATATTTATTCTAAAACCGTAATTTAGATTTTCCCATTTTTTAACTTGATATAAATGCAGTTGTACAGTATATATGTTTGTTCAGTTCATCCAGTTTGGATGGTAGCAGTCCAGGTCTGCTATTTTTTAGAAGAGTTTTGGAACTGTTTTATGTTCACAGCAGAATTGGGAGGCAGGTACAGAGATTTCCTATATATCCCCTGTCCCCATACATTGATAGCTTTTCACATTATCAGTCTCCCCAACCAGATTTTTGTTACAACTGATGAACTACACTGGCACATCATAATCAGCCAAAGTGCATAGCTTACATTGGGGTTCATTCTTGTTGTTGTACATTTTGTGGGTTTAAGTAAAGGCATAATGATGTGTATCCATCATTATAGTGTCATACAAGGTATTTCCACTGCTCTGAAAATCCTCTATGTTCCACTTAATCAGCCCCCAGCCCCAACCCCTAAAAACCACCAGGGGTTTATTAAACCTGGGGGGTTAATTATAATGTGTCCATAATTTTCCCTTTTTCTTGAATGTATTGCCTTGAATCTCATACAATTGTAATCACATAGTACTTAATCTTTTCAGATTGGCTTCTCTCACTTAATAATAGGGATTTAAGATTCTTCCATGTCTTATCATGGCTTGATAACTCATTTCTTTTAAGTGTTGAATAATATTTCATTGTCTAAATGTACCACAGTTTAGCTATTCATCTACTTGGTTGTTTCCAAGTTGGGGTAATTATGAATAAAAAAGCTGTTAAAAACATTTATGTGCAGCAAATCATTTTTTAAAGATAAAAGTAAGCCCGATTCTATTTCAAATCTAATTATTCCTAATAACAAATCAAGTTCATGATTAAGTATGGATATAACACAGAAGAAAGAGGAATCATTGGGTTAGAGGGTCACATGATGACATCATATGGTTTTAATTTTCAGTGATCTTTGTGCTAAGTAGTTATTAGTCATATGAACTAATATGATGAACCAAAGATCAAGATATCTATTGATTGGTGCAAAATGTTTTTCTAAGATATGACTCATTGCTTTGCCTCAAGAGTCTAAGAGGACATTCAAATTAGGTCTTTATTTACAAAGGCTATTGCTTGTGGTATTAAATTTCATAATGACAACTGTAAGACAAGGGTCACATATTATCTTTAAGACAGAAAAATATTTTGTAACCTAGGGTAATAGTGAGATCCTGTTTCATTTGAGAACAATGGCTACCAGCAGTGTTTTTCTTTTTATATTAAGATACAGATGCCTTTTCTAATAATATATACAACAGCATTTTTGTTAAGTGCCAACTAATCTTTTGTTGTAGCAAGTAAAAAGAAAATGAATTTTTAAGTTTCATGAATTCTCCTGTGATATTCTTTTACAAACTTAAAAAAATCATGTTTCTGTAGCTATGTAAATGGTGTTACTTTCTTCTACTCTTCTTTCTAAAGCTAAGGTTACTAAAAATATGTAGTGCCAGACCACAAAGAATTAAATCTGAAAGCATATGCTGGTGGAGCCAGGAATTATTAAAACAGACACAGTACATGGTGTGTTGAGAGACAAAGGAGCTTAATTATTTAGTTACACTGTTTCAACCTTCATAGTTGATGTTTCAGGACTAATGCATTAAAGAGGCCATGCCAAAGAATAGAATCATCTCTTTTTGTCTATTGTGGCTCAAGCGGGATCTTGCTTAGAGACAGAAATGTGGATGAGATAACCACACTGAATTAATTAAACTAGCTGATGTTCCGTCCTTGGCCTAGACCTGTGATTCTCAAACTTGACTGCATGTCAGATTCACCTGAGGAGCTTTAACTGTTATTGAACCCTGGGTTCCATGCCCAGACATTATGATTTTATTGGTCTAGAGTGTGGCCTCAGCTTCCTGATTCTTATGTATATCCAGGATGAGAAATACGGACTTAGGTAGCATATTTGAAAGGAACATGGGTTTTAGAGAGTCAGAATTGACCTAGTTGGAATTTCAGCTATAAGTGTGATTTATGAATGTCAGTAAAACCTAATGAGCCTCTAAAACAGACTGTTGAAAGAATAAAATAAAATTATTCATGTGAAAACTGATGGTATACTATTTGGCATGTGATAGGAATTAATAAATATTATTTCTCTAATTTCTCACATCTCACCTCTCTGTACCCTGTCCCTTTAAATTATAGGGGACCAAATATAATAGCCACTGTTTGCTACCTGTGTGGTGCTTCTATTTTCTTTATATTCTAGTTTTGGTTCAAAGAATTTTGCTGGGTAATATGGGAGATAAAGAAGTTGATAAACATATTATTCTTCTATTTCCCCTACTTCATATCTGATTTGCTGTTTTCTTCAGGTCTTTATTTAAATGCTATATCTCTGAGAAGCCTTTCCTAACTGTTCCCCCCATCCCAACCTAGGTTGAATTCCACTGCATTACACTTCCATGATGTTAATGATGAGTCTAAAGAATTTAATGCTGTATTTCCCAAGTCACATAGTGCCCACTCAATAAATTTAACTGGATGAATAAATGAAGCAACTTAAACTAAAGTGATATTACAACAGATAGTATAAGGCAGTATTTATCTGAGTGTCAAATAGTTGGTTATAATATGAACATCATTTTTAGCAGTATACAAAGGACTTTTACATGAGCAATTTTATCTAAACTTTTCATTAATTTTTTTCTTTTTTCCTATTTCTGTTCTCAAAAGATAATTTTTACTGTCTACTCCCTTGTGACAGACACCTAAGTATTAGAGATAGAAGTAAACAAGACCAATAGTGTCTTGTTTGTATTTTTTTGTTTTTTTGTGTTTTTTTTTTTGAGTTCACATTAGAGTCAAAGTAGACAGGGGGAAAAAAAAGACTAAACAACTTAGTATTATGCCAGTAGCAGTAAATGTCCCCAAGTAAGGGATATGAGAGAAACTGGCTGTGGTGTGTGTGTTAGGGATGTTGCTATATGGTCTTCCCTGAGAAACTAACATCAGAGCTGAGGTCTCAAAGACAATGAGCCAGCCATATGGAGTTCTGAAGATGGAAGATTATAGGCTAATGAAACTGAAAGTGCAAATTCCCCAAACAAGTCTGAGTTGCTATGTTCTATGAGCAGGGAAAGGCTCATGTAACCACATAGAGAGTGAGGAGAGAAGGCTGGAAAATGAAATTAGAGGACAATAGGGGACTGGTTCCTGTAGAACCTGAGAGGCCACAATGAAAAGTTTGTTTTTTATTCTAAATATTATGAGAAATCATTAGCTTGTTAAAGATTCTGGAGGCTGGAAAGTTTATACTTAAACCTAGTAGATTTATACCTATATCTATATCTATATTTAAAAAAAACTACTAGACTGCCATGTGGAAAATGGATTTTGGGGTGGGAGTGGTAAGGAGTAGGGGACATATGGGCACCAGAGTGGAGGCATAGCAGTTGTCCATGCAAGACATGATGGCAAAACATCCTAAGGAGCAGCAGTTAAGATCAAGAAGTGGATGGAAAGAAGACATTTTGGAGTTACAGCAGGCAATATTGCTCATGGACTGTGTGTTGGGTGGTGGAGGTATTAGTTGAATGTACGAGCAGGCCAGACCCACCCTCTGTGGTAGGGGCTTGACATTTGAGTGGTACATGTAGGCTTATATTTTTTTGTTTGTTTTTTGTTTTTTCATTGCATTCCTGGGGACGTGCAAAGAACAGGGCTTAGGCAATGATTCTTAATCACTCCTCCTGAGTACAGCTTTAGCTATGGTTGGCAGGAAAAGACTCTGCTGAAGATTAAGGATCTCAACAGTTCCTCAAAAAATGATTAGGGTTTGGAAAGTTGTAAGCAAACATGTGAAGGCAGAGAAGGAAACGACTTGAAAATGTTTGAGAGGCAGTGAGTAGATCCGTTTGTGTGATTCAAGGATTAGCATAGGGCAACAGTGAAAGATATGTACAGAAAACAAATCTGGGTTCATTTTGTAGAGAGCCATAAATGTCATATTGGAGTCCATGCTTTATGACTTTATGGAACTAAGAAAGATTTTTGAGAAAACCTGATGATAACATACTAGCAGGATTGATCTAGCAATGCTCACATAATGGCTTAAAAAAGCCTGAAAACAGGGAGATTATATAAATATCATTCAATCAGGATTATTCATCCGTTAATTTATTCACTTGTTCAGTTAACATATATGAGTACCTGCTGTATGCTAAAAACCAATGGTCAATAGGGCTCTGTTTTTGTTGCTTATTTATTTATTTTGAGAGAAAGAGGGAGAGAGAGTCAGAGAGTGAGTGGGGGAGGAGCAGAAAGAGAGGGAGAGGGAGAATCCCAAGCAGGCTCTGTGCCATCAGCACGGAACCCTATGTGGGGCTCCATCTCACAAACCATGAGATCTGCTTGAGATGAAATCAGGAATCAGACACCCAACCAAGTGAGTCATCCCAACAGGGCTCTGCTCTTATCTAAAAGTGAAATTAAATATGATTGAGGAAAGCTGTATGTAGGAGCATAGACACTCACAAGGAGAGGTTGCAGTACAAATCTCTTAAAACATCTAAGAAAATGTCTGGAAAAGAAGCTTGCTTTTATTATCTGATTCTGTGACATTATAGCTTCATAGCTATAAGGTGCATTTGTGCAGATGAAACTGATTATTTCCCAAAGGATATATTTTTAAATACCTTTAAACTGTAAACTAATTATATATTTATATACTCCCAAATGTGTGTTTTAAAGGCCATCCAACTGATTGATATTTAAAAGAGCCAGATAATACAATTTAAATCAAACTATTATGCTATTTTATAATATTAGTACATTGTCTTCCATGCACTTTAAACATATATTTTGCATATAGACAAATTTGTTGTGATACAACTGAAAGATACCACTTATCATTGGATGATTGCACTAAACTAAGTCCTTGTTAACTTATATATGGAAAAAGCTATTAAACTAAAATCCAAGTCTTTTTCTTATCTTAGATTACATGATATCTGATATGGATTTTTGTTAGAACTTTTTTTAATGTTTATTTTTTTTAATTTAAAAAAATATTTATTTTTTAGAGAGACAGAGTGCTAGCGGGGGAGGGTGGAGAGAGAGGGAGACACAGAATCCGAAGCAGGCTCCATGTTCCAAGCTGTTAGCACAGAGCTTGAGGTCGGCTTGAACTCACGAATGGCAAGATCATGACCTGAGCCAAAGTCGATCTCTTAATCGACTGAGCCACCTAGGCACTCCAATAGAACTTCTAAAAGTAATGTATGAAACTGTAGCCCAACTATATTTGACATTATAATCCTTGACCAAAAGAGACATACAGGAAATGAGGGGGAGCAATATACATGACCCCAAAATATGCCACTTTGGCTTGTGTATTACTTTGAGCTGAAGGCAATTAAGACTCAAGAAAACTCAAGCAGACTCAAGAAAAACTTGTCCCTCTCACTTAATTACTTAAAATAATTTAGATGGGGGGACTGGCAAAAAGACAGCTATTAACAGAGATAACTTTCTATCTGGAAAACCTATCTGTATGGCAGGACATGCATCTAATTACAAACCCTCTGCTCTTCTTCTTTTCCTATGAAATATGTTCTTCCCCTTTGAAGCCCCAGGCCCCTATCCCCTTTCTTAGGATGGCATATAAACCATCTGACTTGTCCTTGGGTCTCAAATTTTTTACGGGGCTCCTGTCCATATATAATTAAATTAGTTATTTTCTTGTTAATCTGTTCTATATCAATTTAACTAATAGGCCAGCCCAAAGAACCTAGAAGAATAGAGAAAAGAAATTTCCTCCCCTATAGGAACAAAATAGGTATGGAGTATATTATAGGAATTTGAAAACAAAGTGAACATTTCTGATTTGTCAGCCTGAACAGAAGAGCACTGGCTGTAGATTGAAGGAAGATTTACAAAACCCAATGAAAAGAAAAATGCATGCCAGAAGATGGGAGTGGAAGCTACTGTCAGTCACAGCACTGTTGATATGCTATACTGACCAACATTTTGAGAGGCTGGCTCTATCTTCCCATTTTTCCCCAACATGTTTCAATTCTAAGATCAGGGAACTCTTTCTCTGAACACATACCTAATTTTATGTAAATATCAATGCAAAAACAACAACAACCTACTTGAAAACCATTCAGATATCACATTTTCAGGAACTTTAGGAAGTGAGATTTACCTATAGCAAATATAATTTTACTCTAGAATAGGATGCCATCATATTGAAAGGGACGTTTGAAAGAAAGGAATGTTTCAATATTCATAATAAAACCACAGTTCAGTATTTATGTATTGGAGAAATTGGCCAGTTAGCTCCTAAAATTCATAATTTTACCATGAATTTTACTCAGAGTCTCTGTGGTTATTTTTATACATTTACTTTGGGTCCATTACAGCCAAACGATAGTTACATTGTTCTTTATGTTTTCTTAGAAAATAGAACATGATTCTAGGTTTTAATTACTCACATGAGATAGGTAAATTTTTCAGAGTTGAAAGTTTTCTGATAAATGCATTATACAGACCTGAACAGAGTTATAACTACAATATGTGCTTGGGAGTTTTCTTTCAAAGAGTATTTATTTCACACAGTGTTTTTGAAACTTACATTATGTTTTCAAAGTAATACCTGTATTAGGAAATATGCTGATAATATCACATTTTTTTCTTTAGAAAATTTCTAGAAAATGTGAAAAATGTGCTTATGGTTCTTATCTGTAAATAATTTAACTTAATACTTATAGGAAATCGTTGAATAAAACTTCAGATAATTGCATTAAAACAAGTAAAATTGCATTGTTTCTAACACAAAATTCTTTATTAAGGACTGTATTAGCTAATGAGCAGTGTTACAAGAGGGAAAAAGAGAGCATTTAATCAAGATGTAGCATGGCTCTAAAGCTCATTTAGCAAGCAATTACTTCTATTTCACTGAAAACTAGCAGGCTGTGCCTTAAGTCAATTTCCAGGTAAGGCAAAGCAAATGCCACTGATGTCTTGCTTTAAATATAGACAAAGTTAACCAATCAAAATCAACACAATTCATGACTACAAGATGCATGAATTTTTAAATTAATTAAATTACTTTTAAATATACTTGAGAACAGATCTTGAAATGGTTCCCAGCGGTCAATTAATAAAGCTTAATTTAGCCCCATCTCTTTAACAACAAAAGACTTTAGAATATAAAAGTGTATTTTTTTTGATGGTTAAGGTTTATCATTTACTCAGCTGTAAGCTTTTGAGTCTTCTCACTCAAAGAAGAATATAATAATGCATTAAATTGTCCATGTGACAAAACTCCACATAAAAATGAGTTAATAGCTACCATTCTATTTCTTCTGATCCTATTTCCTCTGATTTTACAAAATAGTGATGAATGATTGAGTACAATTGGTTGCTCAGTGATATTAACAGATATTAACAGAGGCTGTGTAACAGATGAGGACATTTATTGAGCAACAATTGAACAATGAACCCATATAAATAGCTGAGATTGTGTTTATGTTCTTTGACTTCTAATGATATCTAGTTTTTATTCTTCAGTTTTATTGGTTAATAAAGTTTAGTTGGTATACTTCCTGATTCAGCCTGTCTTTCTGCAACTAATATTTATAGCTTTATGATGTTGAAGGCAGACAATTTAATGACATAAACAAAAGTGCAGAGTTAATAGCATACAACTCTCCCAGTAGAAATCAGGAAGAATTGTAAATGAGGTGATAGTTGAACTAGATCCCAAAAAGTTAACTTTTCCATTAAAAAAAAATATTACACTGGGTGAGATACACAAAATCTTATTATCCTAAGCTCTTAAGTTCTATTAACTATTTCAGGAAAAGTTAAAACTGATTTTAATAAGTCTATCATTAATTTTGCAGTTAAGTAAGTCACACATGTAGTAATTAAAATTTTTAGAGTAAGCATTTTTGTGAGAGATGTTAATCCTATGATGAAATGCCTATTATAAAACTAAAAAAGGGAAAGTTTTAGGACTAAAACATGAATTTGGTGTGTTGATTCCCCCCCATTCATCAGTTGAAAAAAATATGATTTAAGGACCTACTATTTGTCTAGAACTATGCTTGGCACTGGAAATTAAATGATGAGGTAAAACATCATTCTAATAAATATAAAAATACAGTTGGGACAAGTGCTATAAAGGAGAGCTATACGCAGCAATAAGAGAATATATAGGAGGAGTCTGACCTCATCAAAGACATCAGGAAGGTCTTTCCAGAGCATATGACACAAGACCAAAAAGGATGTTGGTAATTAACAGGTAAAAACAGGTATGTTAGGGATAAGACAAAGGAAAATCACATGCAAACGTGAAGGCTTGTTAAGAGCAGAGCAAGTAAGATTGGTGAAAGGAAGCCAGCATGCCTAGAGAGAAATGAGCCAGATCTTTCTGAAATTTATAGGACAAAATATGGAGTATTGATTTAATTTTAAGAAAAGGGTAACCCATTGAAATATTTTAAGTGAAAGGTGAATTCAATTTATGCTTTGAAAAGATAATTCTGGCTACAAGATAATTCTGGAGAACTTTTTAACAAGAGTCCAGACTGGAAGTGTGCACAAAAAGTAGGGGGAAAAAAAAAGAAAGAAAGAGAATGGTCACTTATTTTTAGATACAGGTATGGCACTAGAGAGAAATGGACATATTTGAGATATTTTTAGGAAGTAAAATCAATAGAGCTTGGTGATAGATTCATATGGGATGACTCTATAAGCATACTTAACTAGCAGAATCATATACCATTAACTAAGTAAACACTGAGAGAAAATCAGTTATGGGAAAGAGTTTGGAGGCTATTCATGAGTTTAATTTTAGAGAAGTGAGATTCAAAATGCATCCCAGGAAAGGGCACCAGGGTGGCTCAGTTGGTTGAGCATCTGACTTCGGCTCAGGTCATGATCCTCGGTTCGTGAGTTTGAGCCCTGAATGGGGTTCTGTGCTGACAGCTCAGAGCCTGGAGCCTGCTTCAGATTTTGTGTCTACCTCTTTCTCTCTGCCCCTCCCCTCTCATGCCATGTCTCCCTCTCTCTCTCTCAAAATGAATAAACTTAAAAAAATAATATATCCTAATATATCCCAAGAAGATATATTCCAGGGAGATATCAAAAAATATCCCTTCTTAGTTGGTCTAGACTTCATATAATGGAAGTCTGAATTGGAAATATTGATTTGTGAGTCATTTGTTGCTATTGTCTGAATGTTTTTGTCCTCTTGAAACTAGTATATTCAAATCTTAACCCCCAAAGATGATGGCTTTAGGAAGTGGATACTTTGGCAGTTGCTTAAGCCATGAGACTGGAGCCCTCATGAATGAGATTAATGCCATATGGAAGAGGCTCCAGAGAGAACCCTAGCCCCTTCTACCATGTGAGGACACATGGCTGACAATCAACCAGGAAGAGGGCCTTCACCAGAATGTGACCATGCTAGTACCTTGATCTTGGACTTTCCAGTCTCCAGAACCATGAAAAGTAAATTTCTCTTGTTTATAGGCTACCCAGTCTCTGGCATTTTATTATGCAGCCCCAACAGACTAAGGGCTAAGGCCTCGGCATAAGCTACGTAATTGAAACCAAAGTTGGGGATGATGATATCTCAGAATAGAGAATGGTAGGAGCAGAAAAAGAACAGAATTTGGAACTATTTACTGCACATTTTAATGGCCTCAAAGAGCTCCTATTCTAGAAAGAAAAAAGAAATACACATACACCTACATCAACAACCATTAAAATGCACATTGTTAATGGCCATTAATAATCTAATTTCCTTCTATGAGCTTCAGAACAGAACATGTGACTGGTGTTGCCAAGGAGTTCTGATCAGTGGGATGGAAGAAAACATACAGACATCCAAGAGCAATTCATACAACTAAGGATGAGATCATTTCTATGAAAATGTCAGCTAATCTCAAATGAAAAAAAAAATTGAGTCTCCATACACTGGGACTGGAGCACAAAGCTGGAATAATGAAACACAAAGTGGAGGGTGGGAGGAAGTGGAAGATATGAAATGCTTCCAGGCACAGACTGTCAATGTTTGTATGTTGAATGCAGAGAAAAATTAGAAGATAAAAAAATATGCTCACAATTTTGGGGGAGCACAGAGAGCGTAGTTTCTACCTCCCTCTAATGGAATCTCAGAGTCTTCATAGATTAAGTAGCCCTTGTTATATAGGAGTTTTCTGGGTGAACAAAGGAGAGAACACTTTATCAAGTTAAATTATTTTAGGAAATTTAAATTATTCAAATTATTTTATTTAAATTTATTTTATTTAAATTATTTAAATTTAAATTATTTAGGAAATTATTTTAAATTATTTAAATTATTTATTTAAATTATTTTATGAAAGAGATGGTACCCTACCCATGAGATGAAATATCTGAGGATAGAGACAATAGATAGAATAAATCCCACTGAAAGGGAAGTGATGGCAGAGGTGGAGGTAGGGTGGAGGGCAAAGTGAAGGAGGGAACTACTACAGGATAGAGGATTGACTTTGAACAAAACTTGCCCCCAAACTTTCACAGAGAGGGATGAGTTATGATGAGAAATGGGTTGTGGAGAACAGGGAATGATTTAAGGATATTCATGCCTTACTGTGAAGAAGGAGATAATGATATTATTGAGAGAGGGAATGGATGTGTGGGGTGACTTAGGCAACCTGAATAATGATTTGTGTACCATGGTAGTTTCAAAATAGCAAAAGTGCCTATTTTCTTATATTCTGTGTGTGTGTGTGTGTGTGTGTGTGTGTGTGTGTGTAGCCTTTGACCTTTATATAAAACATATTTTATAAAATATATCTTACATATAGCTTTATAGTATATATATATGTGTGTGTGTGTAGCCTTTGACCTTTATATAAAACATATTTTATAAAATATATCTTACGTATAGCTTTATAGTATATATATATGTGTGTGTGTGTATGTGTGTGTGTGTGTGTATTATAACATGAACTATTTTGGATCTTAAATGAGTAACTAGGCTTTTGGAGAGAAAGAGAGAGACAAAGTACAAGTGGGGGAGGGGCAGAGAGAGAGAGAGAGAGAGAGAGAGACAGACAGAATTTGAAGCAGGTTCCAGGCTCTGAGCTGTCAGCACAAAACCTGAAGTGGGGCCTGAACCCACGAACCACGAGATCATGACCTGAGCCAAAGTTGGATGCTTAACCAATGAGTCACCCAGGCGCCCTGGTACTCCACTATTTTAAACTGTTACTTGTTTTTGAGAAAGTGATATTACTTACAGAAAGCAAAATCTTAAAGTAGCGTATGTATCAGGAAAATTTTGATTCTATTTTGGAGAGGTAATTAACGTAGTAAGAGCTACCATTTATTAAGCAATTACTATGTTTCAAATATTGTGCTGAGGATTTTGTATCTATTATCCACTTTAATCTTTATATACTGGTTTTATCATTTCCTCATTTCTATTTTGTAGATGCCAAAATTAGTTAAATCATTTGCTCAAGATCACTGCATTCTGAATGGGAAAGCCAGGTTTCTAAGAGTGGTCTATTGAAGTTCAAAGTCGTTGGCCCGAACCACTAGCTTAAACTTCATAATGATTTATTTATGTTTCACAAATCAAATCTCACGAATTTTGTTTGTTTGTTTTACCTAGCTTTGCTAATTTTCATATTTCTTGAATTTAGCCCAAGAGCAACTGGGCTTCTCAGGGGTCAGTCTTAACAGATTTATGTAATCCCCTGCCTCCCAAACACACCCAAAGAAAAACACATAAATACACACATGAAAACATATACCTGACTCCGAAAACCCTCATGGGGACTGCATATTTTTAATGAAGTTTTCATGAGGCAGTGGGGAAGGGTATATTGCCTTTCCCACTACAAGACCCCATTAAAATCTTCAAATGCCAGATTCCCACCTGAATTCCTTTTCCTTTTAGCGATTGTGGTCATTTCCTTAGTTTGGGTGCTATCCTTCCGTTCAAAAACGTGTTTGTAACCTCTCTCTTTTGCTTTTCTTGCTTATGGCTAGTTTATGCTTTCTCCTTCCACAACCAGAGTTTTCTAGAAGGTTCTGTCCTTTCCTTTTTTCTCTCCTCTCCCATGTGCAGTCCATGTACCAAATGGCCTAGCCAAAAAGCTGATTTTCCTGAATATCTAATCTGCCATGGGATAAAGGAAGTAATCTGTGATTGAAAATTTTATTAGACAGTATCCATGCACACACACACACACACACACACACACACAGTAGTCATTAAACTTTAGGAACATTTTTGAATGTTTATAAATATATGCCTTATTATAGAAAAAAACTAGAAATATGGTTCTACCCTAATTCTAAGACTGAATTTGTGTTTATGGTTAAGTGCCAAATTATGAATTGCAAATTTGAAAAGTGTGCACAAAATATATTTTCTACTTTTCCTTTGGAAAAGCATGAGTTAATAACTTTTGCTGCTTTTGTAAGAAAAATCCTAGACTTAAATTTGGCTTCTTTTTCAGAAATTCCTGTTATGTCCTTAGACTCAGAAACATATATTGTAAGTAACTTTGTAGCTCCGTGTTTTTATTCACAATATTTTTACCATATTTGTTTGTTTGTTTTGATGTGGTAGAGGGGGACTAAATTGAAGATCTGAGTCTGCGATGGCTCATTATAAAAATTTAGGTAGACATTTATCATGAGTAAATATGAAATATACTGATTCGCTATACTTTATACATATAGAAAGGGGCAGAAAGAAATAGTGAAGGCTTAGCCTAGAATTATTAACTTAATTATTAATGTGGGAAACCTCAGAAGAGGTTGAAGTTTAGAAATTGTATGATCAACAGATATCAGCTGGTAATTAGCACCACCTGTCAGAAATTATACTGATAAAAAAAAATAAAGGACCAAAATAAAAATTAACTCAGCATAAAACCTTTTAAGAAGCTCTTAATTTTTTTTTATCCACTGCTTGAAACTGAAATGAAGCAATGAAACAGCATTCTGAAGCTATTCTGAACAGAACCACAGAGCTAAATGTGCTAGAAAAAGCAGAGAATTTCTGCACAGATGGTCTGCCATGGAACTTGCCAAATTAGCCCAACGCATAGCAACTCTGGGAGAGGCTTTTCTGCCAACAGGCAAATATAGTGCCTTTCAAATCTGGATTGCCAAAACTCAAGTCTGAGAATGCCGTATTGTGATACTGCTGATCTCTGATGAAAATCATAAATAACAAGAACGTTATATTATATAGTTATGATTTAAAAAAATGTGACCCAAATTACTGTACTGAAATTGTACCCTGATAATGTTGTCCTTGCAGCCACTCCTCCCCTCCCACCCCACTGCCCCAGTCTCTCTTCAGCCAGTGTGATCTGTTTAATATGCGGATGTCATCATGCCATGCCCTACATAAAACCTTTCAATGGCTTCCCTTTGTTCTTGGGATAAAACCCCAAATACTTGACACATTCCACTCCTGCATGGTGTGACAACCTCTCTTCCATCTGACCACAAGCCACACTGGCTTGTAGCTCTCGCTGACCTAGACCCATCAACCTCATTCTGGCCCATGGGCATTTGCTGCTTCTTATTCATGGAACTTCTTCCTAGACCACTGGCCACATCACTTCTGAGGATTACACAGTTAACTGGAGGTCATACCAAACTTTTTCTTTCAGGAAAGCCTTCTCTGATCAATCGCCACCTCCCCACACTAGATCAGTGTGTCTTGTTTGTTGAATCTCAAATAATCTTACATTTTTCCTTTAAAAAAAGTTTAGCAAAGTGCCTAAAGTATATGTGTTAACATTTATAGAATAGTGCATGAATGGAACTAAAATGTTTTAAGTGTAGTTGGAAAATAATATAAAAGAGGCATTGACATTATATTCACAGACACATTTGGAGTAAAAATTCTAATCTTAAGAAATGTGGAAATGAGTGTAGAAATTACATTTATATAAACAATTTTATGCAGGATTTTTAAAAACAAATGAAACGCTGGCTTGCTACTTTACTCACAGTTCAAAATGCAATATCCTACTGGTAATTGTTGTACAACTCTCAGAATACGCTAAGAATCAGTGAATTGTACACTTAACGGGTAAATTTGGGATGCCTTGCTGGCTCAGTCCACAGAGCATGCCACTCTTCATCTTGTGGTCATGAGCTCAAGCCCCATATTGGGCATAGAGCTTACTTAAAAAAAATTAAGGGTAAATTTTATGGCATGTGAATTACATGTGAGAAAAGCTGTTATTAAGGGAGAAAGAAAAGTGATGTTCTAATGTAGCAATTTGAACTTAAAGAGAAAATACTCAGCTCCCAGTAGCAGTAGTTTATTCTCTATATTTTTGATGCCATCAAATAAAAAGACAAATCCTGACTTTGGTGAGGAGAGACATTATTCTAAAGGACTACAGCAACAGGGGGCAAGAATAATGCAATAGAAAGAACATTTCCAGGGGCGCCTGGGTGGCGCAATCGGTTAAGGGTCCGACTTCAGCCAGGTCACGATCTCGCGGTCCGGAGTTCGAGCCCCGCGTCAGGCTCTGGGCTGATGGCTCAGAGCCTGGAGCCTGTTTCCGATTCTGTGTCTCCCTCTCTCTCTGCCCCTCGCCCATTCATGCTCTGTCTCTCTCTGTCCCAAAAATAAATAAACGTTGAAAAAAAATTTTTTTTAAAAAAAGAAAGAACATTTCCATTTATGAGAACTCTCAGTGTCTCCATGGTCAGGCAGAAAAGGCTTTTCCTTTATAGGGAGGAATAAGCAAGGCTAGAGATAACTGGGCACCGGGGAGTGGGGTGAGTAGATGGCAGGGTTGGGCAGTTGAGCAGGAAGTCCCTGTGGTCAGCTGATTCTCAGGGGAGCAGTTAAGAACAGATTGTTCAGCCTTCCAACACTTGCTCACACTTGAGGATGGACCAAACTTAGGGATCTGTGGGGAGCAGAGAAGACCAGCTAAAGTTTGATCAATTTAGATTAGTGAGAATTTTGTCCAGATTGGTCAGTGGGCACAAACAGTTCAGCTAGTCATCTATGAGACAAAGAATGGGAATTTGGAGAGTCTGTGCCCAGGCTTGCCAAAGGTGCAAAAGGGGGGACACCCGCAAGTCTAACCTCAGCCATATGGGGAAGAGTGATTCTTTGTAGTTAACTGTCTCCTGGGACACAAAAGGGTGGGGAGATTTCATATTCATCACTTTTTTTGCAGGAGGATGGGGTTCAGTCGAACTTCACTGTCAGTACTGTCTAGTAAGAATTCCTCAAGGAGGTGTTTTTGGTTACATTCATAAATGCAGTGGTCAGTGCAGACTGTAAAATGGAACAGATCTGAGATCACATTAAAACAGTGAATTCTCAGCACCCCATACATAATTAGCCATGGATATCTGTAACAGATGGATAGGCCAAGGGGGAGGTTCAGGTTTGTAGCGCAAGAATTTTCTGTGCTTGAAATATCGTCACTTTATTGTAAAATATCATAGTGCACAAATTTATTATTGCTTTGGGAAGCATTTCCGTGGGCATCCTGATAGAGAGGGTTAGAACATAGTTTTGGCAATAATTGTAGGCAGTATTAAATATTTTATGAGAAATACATTAGTGTAAATCACCATTTTTAAAAGTGAAACATGAATCACTACCCAAAGAATTGGACTTAGTGCAAGAAATCCTGATTTATCTGCACTGTTGATACTGTATATGTAAATGCCATTTCTCAGAAGCATAAAACTCTGAGTGTAATATATTGGTTAGTGTAAGCAGTATAATATATATTTTTCAGGCTATGCTAGTTTCATTAATCATATATTTTAAGAATTTTAAGCTTATTTTTTATGAGGCATTGCATTACATGTGGCATCGATATGCATGTGTAATTTATTACTTGGAAGTGAATTATCCTACACTATTTCATGTGCTTGATATATTGATTTTCAGTTGTGATAGATCATTTTAAGATTGTACGACTTTACTCATGGTGATTTATCCACAGAATCACATAGGCCGGGGCAAGCTGATGCAGCCCTTTGAACACTTTCTATCAGCTATAAATAGAGTTGTTAACTGGAATTCTTAACCCCAGCAGGGAAACATATTTAGCAAGTTGAAAGAAAAAACTTTCATCCAAATCTAATTAGCTGTTGAATAAGTGCCCATAAAAGGTAGTTTCAATATGTCTTTTTCTTCCATATGCTAATCTTGTAACCCATTTTTTATCGATAGGCAGTAAAGCATACAGTCAAAGGAAGAGAAAGATGTCATCAGTTTGCTTAAAAGATGTCTTCTATGACTGCAGATTGTCTCTTAATTCTTATCAGCTCAAACACACACATTTACATTGACTTGAATTATTATCACCCTCTTCCTTTGTAGAAAACTCCCTCTGAACAGAGTTCCATGGAGAAAAAAAAAAAAACATACAGTGCCCAAACATCAAGTATGTGAAGATATTGCATAGAGGAGCCATATAAGTGAAAAGGAGTATTTTTGGAATTCAGGCAGTATTTTTGGAATACTTCCTAGAATTTCTAATAAACAATATCAAGGCTACCTTGCAAAAATATGCTGTCTTGTCACTGGTGCCAAGGTACTTAAACCACAGGAGCATTTGAAGGAATATATACTGAGAGATTTCTTTCTTGCTCTTTTAGCTTAGATCCCACCTAAATTTCTCCATCTCTTAATTTTCATTTTCTCCCTCCTCCTTTTGTTGCTATTGTTATTGCTGTTACTGTTATTGTTTATAAATATTGCTCCCCACTTTGGTTTCCTAGAGACTAGGAAGGTTTGTTCCTAATTTTCATCCGTCTCTGCTTAAAGAGCATTTTACTAAACTGTTTCCTACATAAAAAAGAGTTCTAGGCACACTCTAAGCACTTGATAAATATTGTTGAATAAATTAAGGAAAGAATGAATGAGTAAAATTGGATTTGAAGCTACAATTTCACTGTAATAGTTCCAAAGTTAGCCCTCGAGTCAAACACTTTCTTACTACTTCCTAGCTGTTTAGCCATGGACAAGTTACCTAACCTTTTAAACCTCAGTGTTTTCTGAAAATGCAGATAAAGAAAGTATGTTATCTTAAAGAGTTTTTGCTAGCATTAAATGAAATGATACAGGTAAATCACTTGCCACATTTACCTGGCAGATTGTAAACTCACAATAAATGTTGACCATTCTTGTTATTATTACTATTCTTTATGTACATCACTTAATGCTCTTCCCTAAGCCTCTTCGTGCATTTACACTTTTCACAAATGTGTTGGCTGGCTTGAAAATAAGAGCTATAATTAATGAGGATGTGGCTCTTTTTTAATAGCTTGCACCTAAAATGAAATCTAAAATTTGAACTTAAGATAGTATCTTTGAAATAGTTTTCAACACATTAATTCAAATGTGAAAAAGCTGATTTTATGAGATGAGCAATGTGGTGATTCTTTGCTGTGTGTTTAGAAGGAATATATTTAAGGAAAATGATCAAAGGGAAAGGTATGTTTGGGGAAACAGCATGCATTCTTTTCAGACATGGGACTGAACTACCATATGACTAAAGTTGCATAAAAAGATGATATGACTCTCATATGTAATGAATCTGTAATTGCAGCAATGAATAAAAAACTTATAAATAAGCGACTCAAACCTACCTGTATAGAGTTGCATTAAAAACAAAGCAAATTTCTGAATAACATATTAGGACTCTCAGCTGTTAGTATAGCAACTACCACTAGATGTCATGCATTTCTTATTCTGTCTTCTCACAAAAGGTCTGTAGGTTCTGGTAAAAAATGTTATGTCCTTCAGAATTTAAATTCCAGGCTCTTGATGGACATAGGTAGTAAGTCTTTAGAGGTACATTAGGATTTGATAAAATTAACTGTCACTAAGATAGTATCTGTCTATACAACTAAGTAACCATTTTGATCAAATTGACCTGTTAATTTAGTCAAACTTAGATTTAATTAATTTGATAAATCTGTTTTACGAATTTGACAAATACTTGCAAGGCATTTTATCTAATTTTACCTATAAATATGGATTTAAAGCACGAATATAGTCCTTGTTGTACTATGTATTTATTCAATTTCAGCCTCTGAGGAGCATTTTTGCATTCATGTCATGTAATTTCAGTGCATATTGGGTCTGTGCTGTGACTTTAACAGAGCCTATTGTAGAAGCAGAGCCATCTTGCTCTATGCAATTTTGTAACTGGAGGAACAAGGAACAAAACCAACTCTAAAATATGCTCAGAGATCAGGAAGGTAATTCTACCTTGTTTTTAAAATAAATGTTTAAGAAGCTTGTTTACACAGTCTGATTTAAAACAGAATATCTAAACTTTTATTTGGAAGCTGGTGTATATTTCTTCATCAACAATGTTTGGAGATTAGTGTAGCTGAGAGAACATGGGGCTGTAAGTTCGAAGACTTGTATTAAATTGTTTAGCTTTCCCTTACACCTGTGTCAAACATGGCATAGTCATTTATGTATCTTAATTTTAATTTTCCCATCTGTAACTTGCTTATGTGAGAATCACATGAGATAACGTGTGAAAAATTATTTGGCAATTAGAAAGTCCTGGTCATTCCTACAGTGTACATGTGAGCTAGGCAGGGGGAGGTCCTAGACTCTCTTCGGGGATCATTGAGGGGGAGAGTAGGGGTGTATATGCAAATGGACAAGAGACAGACTTGCATTTTTCCTAATGGCCTTTTTTCCTAACCCTGCTCTTTTAGAATTAGTTACATGTGTCGAAATTCTTTGCTCTGTGCTGAAAGTCAGCCCAATTTCTTTATTTTTCAAATGTCACCAACTTGAGACTGAATTTGCCTCAGAGTTTTCAAAGCAAGGCAAGTGTTCATGTTGAAACACCAGAAACGTAAAATTGAATATTAAACTTCCTTATTGTAAAAGAAGTCCCTCGGATACCCTACCACCATTGGGTATCCCACCAATGGCATTTTCTCCCTAGCAACATTATCTCTAAGTTCCAAGTTTTGGCCATGCTCTGTTATAAGCTCTATATGTTTCTTGCTAACTTTTTATATGGAATCAATTTCCTATTTTAGATTTACTGTTTCTTTTCATATCAGGTTCTTGAGACATATAGCCACTTAAAGTGGCATATCAAGATATTTCCTGAATAAAGGTGGTTCTTACCTGGAGTGGAGCTCCCAAATGCTAGTTGTAAAAAATTACATTTTATTTCTTTTAAAATTTACATGTTATATACTGTGGTACTTATTGCACTAAATCAATAAGATTGTAGACCTAGTATCAACAGGAATTATGGTATGAAAAATGAGACATTATAGTATGAATCTTTACATTTTTATATTATAGATGTTGTTTTCCAGCATTTTAAATTCACATTCAAAGAATTAAATTGATCCTATTCTATTTCATGATATACTATTATATTGGCCTGCCCAAGTCTCTTTATTTATTCTTTTTATTCTTTTTACTTTGGTTACTCTTCTCACTGCCATATTTTTCTTGCTCTTATGAATTTACGTATATCTATCAAACTTTCTTTTCATATATTTACATACATATAAGTACAGAAATGAGAAAAACATATACTATTCCATGTGTGTATTTAAAAGAAATAAAATGACTTTATCTTAAATCTTATTCTCTTCCTGAGTGCTCTCAAATATTTAGTTTGGAATGCATTCTGATTGCTATATGTAGATCTGGCACCAAGTGGTATATCCTTTTGTAGCATCTTTTTTCCCCTGTGTCAATGAAAAATTGTAGCAACACAGGGCATATTTATTATCTATAATAATAGATAATATATAATAGGAATATATATATATATATTAATATATATATATATATATATTAGTTGAGGGCTCAAACTCACGAGTTGTGAGACCATGACCTGAGCCGGAGTTGGATGCTTAACCGACTGAGCCACACAGGCACCTTTATAAAGGAAACTTATACTGGAAAGAGGACCTGCACCAGGATAGAGCTATTACCAAAGATAACTTTTTTTATTAAGAAATTTATCTGCATAACAAGACAACTTTTGTTTGCCAAACATTTCCTCCTCTTACCTTCCTGTGAGTTGCCTTTCTCTCCCTTTTATACCCCAGATCCCTATTTTATACATCTCATTTGCCTGGCTGCCTTTTGAGTCTCATATCTTTGTGGGGCTCCCATATGTACACAGTTAAATTTGTTTTTCTCCTTTTAATCTGTCTTATGTCATTTTAATTGTTAGACCAGCCACAGAACCATGAAGGGTAGAATGAAAATCTTACCCCCCCGCAACAGTGGTAATTCATTATATGAGACTAATCTGAACATAGCAAACACATTTAGACTTTGTATTTAACATTTCTGATTATATGTCTAAATACTATGTCTTTTGTTACTTGTGGAACCAAAATTATAAATTCCACACTGAATAATACAATTAAGGAGATAGAAAATTTCCTGAGAAATTCCATGTGCTCTGGCTGGAGGTTTCCAGATGTGCTGTACAACAAAGATACCTAGAGTCTTTATGAAAAATACAATCCTCAGCTACCCTAGCTCTACTGAATCAGAACCATTGAGGAGAGTTCTGGCCATTCCTCTAATTTACATGTCAACTGAGTAAGAGGAAATCATGGAATCTCTCTTAATCTCTCCAGCGGTAATTTGAGAAGGCAGAGTAGGAGTGTGTGAGGGGACAAATCTGGAGTCTGTATTTCTATCTGTCTGTTTCTCTCTCCATCTCTAGGTACCCATCTATCTAGATCTAGATTATATGTATATAGAGAGAGCTTATATGTATGTATATCTTCATCTAGATCAATTGATCTCTCTTTTTAGAGACAGCTAGAGCTAGAGCTAGATCTGGATCTTATACTGTATATATCTAAATATATATACATATATATAGTATACATATATAATATATGTATCTGTATATTCTCAGGCAATGCTGATATAGGTCATTCTTAGTACCACTCCTTAGAGCACAGCATTTCTGAAATTGATCTGAGATGGATAGCCCAATCTGCTATTACTATTCTAGCATAGAAGGGATTAAATTTAATGGTATTGGTGTTGTCATATATATATTTAGAGACTGAAAAATGCTACTTGTTGGTTAAGCATTTAAAATCATGGAAAAAGTAATGGTCATGGTAGTTATTGCACAAGAGCTTCAGATTAATGATTCTCATTGCTACTATTAGCTAAAATCTGACAATTTTAACATTTGAATTTATTCTTGGTCTAAAAATTTCTAGGTGTGGGTGTTTGTGCATTTCTCTGCACCAGGTATTGATGAGGAAAAGCATTGTCAATATTATTTTAGATCAATTAATTTAACAGTGGGTCATTTCAGTACATTTTTGTATGGAGTTTCTAATTCCTTATTTTAAAATCTTGTGTGTGTGATATGTGTGTGTGTGTAAATATTAGTGAAAGTAGAAGCTATAAGGGTAGGTATAAAGCTCTATATAAGACTTGAATTACTAGTCTGAAGATCATAAATATGTCCAAAATTAAACTCAACACTTGTTCACTCACAGGATGAGTGCTTGGTCAATTCAGATAAATGCAAAACAAACTCCTGTATGCATGTGTACTTATTTCTTGGTTACCAAGGAGGAAATGGCTGACAGGTGTGCACTTGCGGTGAAATACACTTGCCTCAGCCATTTAGGAGGGAATAATTACTAGACATTTTAGTTGCCACCCAGAATTGTACCACAATCATTTTTAAAGCCAATTTTGTAATGCCCCATGAAAATATGAAGTCTGATATGGCCAGAACTGATTAGTATGGTTTCATGCCAGACTTTTTCTTTTTTAACCAACAGCTGGATGATTTCTGCATATAGGAGCTGAAAAAAATATTTTTAAACACAAGTTGTTCAGATAATGTTTGCAGTTTGTTTCACTGAAGAAAAGTTATAGACACTATTTAACACATAGTGCCTTACATTCTTTGAGAAGAAGAGATTTCACTTATAAAATGGTGGCAGAAGTGATTATGTAAGGTATTACACTGAGATTATATTCCCTGAAGATGTGATGGTAGTTGTTCCCCCCTCCCCCCCTCCTATTAAGCTATTGGCAGCCTGAGGCTCTTTAAACCCCAAAGGTTTGATAAGGGCAATTGAAAAGCTGTGAACAAAGTTTTAACGCTACTCCATTTCAGCAAAGAGGGATTAATTAAACTCAATTTGTAAATCTTCAACTACTCTGTCAAGACTTCAGGGTTTAGGACTGCTAAAGGAGGAAATGTATGTGACAGAAAAATGTGCTGTGCTTTTCTTCAAATGAAAGGGAATGGAAATACAAGATAAGAAAACAAAAGATGATTACATATAGTCTCCGATGGTAGCTAACAGGTAATGCAGGCAGTCAGAGAATAGAGAACACTAAAATAGTGCTTATTTACTGGTGTTTGGGGTGCTCTATTTTTTTTTTTTTGATGAAAAAAGATATTGTCTTACTTAGGAACTCCTTACTTGGCCTTTGCTGAGAAATTTCCTCCCTCTCTTTTTCATGTTCTAAAGACTGCCAAGCATCTCAGAATTGCTCCAATATTGGAAAGGTAGGAAAAACCAAAACCAAAACCAAAACACAGAAGAAAACTGCCTATACAGACTATTAGGTTTGGGGCACCTGGGTGACTCAGTCGGATGAGCGACCGACTCCGGCTCAGGTCATGGTCTCCTGGTTTGTGAGTTTGAGCCCCGTGTCAGGCTCTGTGCTGACAGTTTGGAGCCTGGAGCCTGCTTTGGATTCTGTGCCTCCCTCTCTCTCTGCCCCTCCCCTGCTCGTGCTCTGTCTCTCTGTTTCTCAAAAATAAACACATGTTAAAAAAAAAAGACTGTCAGATTTGGGCCCAGTATGACTCAGTTAAATATTGGAAATGACTAAAGAATCTGTTGAATTGCAATAATGGAAGAATGTTTAATGCTTAAGTAAAATTCTGAATGCACCAACTTTTAAGCAAGTCCCTTTAATAGATTTTTGTTCATAACAATTTTTATCAAATCAAAAGTTCACATTAAGAACATAAAAAAGAAAACAAGTATGTAGTTTTTATGTAGAATCTTTTCTTAAAGATGTGCTATTTGTATATGCCTCTAGATTTCTGGCATTTAATTCACTGTACCAAAGATCTATGGCATTGAGTAATATAATTTTCTCAGGAAAGACAAACATGTTAATAGTAATAATGGCAGCACCAAGAAAAGTGACATTTAAAAAAGCATTTTACATTTAAATATTTTTTAAATGAGAGAATAGGGAATATATGAAAAGATAATTATAGAAAACATAAGCATTATAAGCTGTATTAGTGTGAAAACAAAATAATTTTATGTTCATAATGTATGTTTATTAACATATATGAATTAAATTTTAGCATAAGTTTGAAGTGACCTACGTAAGGGAAAAATATACCAATACTTAGAATTGGAAAAGATGTCTCAGACCATACCAATAGAAAATACCAGGAAATAACTCTTAAGTATTATTTACATAGATTAATTTTTCTTTTTCTTTGCCAAAAGATGAAATGGATTTCCTACTTTTCCATGCTGATTCATTTTACATATTTTACCCCTATTTATTTTTATTGCTACCATGCAATAATGTCTGATGAGAAGTCCCTCTTAAGCATTCCTATGGGAAGACAGTATTGAAGGAATTTGCTTTTAGTGTTCAGGCATAATTTTCCAGTAATAAAGACCCATTAATGTTTTTCTTAGTGAATATGTATTTTCTAATTAGCCATATAATTTTTTTATCCACCAACTCCGCTAAATCAAAATATTTCATTCAAGTGATACAGTTTCTTAACAAATATATTTAATAGCAACTTAGACTCTTGGGAAGTGTTGTTGCTGATGAAGGGTAGGGGGGCATATGGCACAGTCTTTGGAATCAGAGCAAACAATAACAAAATCCTGGCTTTGCCATTTAAAAGGTAAGTGATCTTGCAAAATTGCTTATCCCTCTTGAACCTCAGTGTCATCATTTTTAAATTGGGGATAGTAATGATCCCTATTTCACAGTGTTGATAAGATTAGATGTAGCAACACATACAACATCTCTAGTACAGTCCCTGGAATTTAATTATCTCTTAATAATGCTAGTTATTATTATTATTATTATTATTATTATTATTACCACCATTATTAAAATCCTTCAACCTATTGCCTATGGCCCAGACAGCCCTAATGAGCTTAATAGAGCTTTTTCCTGAATCTATGCTTCTGACCTCCCTTTTCTTATAGCATTTACTTTAGAAAACTAGTTATTGTATATTTTCTCTCTGTCCCTGTGAGATGCAAATCTTTTTAAACTATTGCCAGTTTTATCATCCAGAACTGTATTTCTTGATGACCCTGGAGCCACCCCTTTGAAATGTAATCATCAAGGAAGATAACAACCTGTCTCCAAGTCTCTGTGGGAGGGTAAGAGCCTAACTTCAGTGGACATCTTGCTTCAAGTTGTAAAACCACATCATTGCAGAAAACAGAACATTTGCTTTTCTTTTGATAAAGCCAGTCAGCCAACTCAGATCCTATTCCCTGTAACGCATCCCAACTCTTAGAAACCCTTCTGCTTTTTATTTCAGCAGAGTTGAATTTCCATACTCTGTGCTCTCTCCTCTATTGGTAGCAATTGTATCAAAGTAAAATCAACATTTCTCTGCTCATCTTGCCTGTACAAACTTTTTTTCTATTTTTTCTTTTAGTAACTAATAAATAGTAAGTACTTAATAAATGGCAGTAGATATTGTTTTTAATTTTTTAGAATAATGATATGAAGCATTACTTTTTAACCTATTTGCTTGAAGAATGACTATTTATACTAAAGGTGTTTATATAAAAATACTAGAAGTGTTGAAATTTGTGATGGAAATATGGCATTTTGCTTTATTTATTTATGAAAAGGAGAATTTGGGGTAAAGATAAGACAGATAGCTGTGGACATGAGTATGTAATGGTTGAGTCATACATGATTTTCTTCAAGAGGAGGCACTAAAGGAGCTATGAAAACTAGATGCTGATGGGGTAACCAAATGCCTAATATAAAAATATAAGATACAGAAAAACAACAGGTCTTAGAATGAACATGTGTCCCTGTGTCCCAGTGATGGTGGGTAAGGGGATTCCGGCAAGTGTATGGTTGACATCAACAGGGATAAGAAGACAACAGGATCTTCAAAGGAGGGTGAAGGGAAATGGCCTGGAACTGGTAATGACTTGGAGTTTTCTGTCCTTGAGTCACATCAGCTTGATGACATCCCAGGATTCAGTTCTCAGTATGTGGTGCCTATTCCAGCAGCATCAGTATCACCTGGGAACAACTTAGAAGTGCAAATTCTTGGGGTGCCTGGATGGCTTAGTCCATTAAACGTCCAACTCTTGATCTTAGCTCAGGTCATGATCTCAGGGTTCGTGAGATTGAGACCCACATTGGGTTCTGCACTTACACTGGGGATCCTGCTTGGGATTCTCTCTCTCTCTCTCTCTCTCTCTCTCTCTCTCCCTCCCTCCCTCCCTCCCTCCCTCCCTCCCTCTAAGTAAATAAATAAATGTTTTAAAAAAGAAATGTAAATTCCCCTTTCCCAAACCAGATCTCTCTGGGTTGAGGTTCACAAATCTGAATTCAGTAAGGCTTTAATGTAAGTAGCTATTGATATTATTAATATTTACTTGTTAGGCAAAGCCTTCCAGTTAAATGTGCTTTACTATTTTTAATAGACATGTTCCAGAAGGTTTATTTCAGCCTCAAATTTTTCTTTTTCAACTTAAAAAGCTTAGCATTAAGGTACAATAAAAATAGGAAAATAATGAAAAAGAAAGATAATGAAGTAAAAAAAAAAGAAGTACAAATGAAAGAGGAGTGGGGGAGAAAAAAGAAACCAAAGCCTTAAGGCTTTTTATAAAGAAAAGCTACTTCATTCATACCTAAGACCAAATATGCCTTGCATACCAAAAGTTCAAGAAAGGAGAATTTTCTGTTTCACATGTAACAGAACAAGCAAGTTTGTTTTTAATGCCTGTTCTGATACTTCAGGGAAAATTGCAATGAGAAAGGAAGACAGCACAGCAGGCCTGTTTTCTATGTCAGTAGAGGCATGATCAGAGGCTCTTAAAACTTTTTGGTTTCACAATGCTTTTCAAGTTGTTAATGTCCACAAAGAATTTTTGCTTGCGTGGGTTTTATCTGTTGATATTTACCATAGAAGAAATCAATACAGAATTGTTTTAAAATATTATTTTAAAATAACAGTAACAAATCCTCTACCTTTTAAAATGAATGTGCTACTTTGAGAAAAATTACTATATTTTCCAAAACAAACATTAAGAAGAGTGGCATTGTCTTCTAAGTTTTTTTTTTAGCAATTTATTTCATGTCTGGCTTGTTAACAAAACTAGAATCCTCACTTGTGCTTCTTTTACTCTTTGGCAATATTTTGTTTTGGTTGATGAATGTAAAGAAAATCCAAAGCACACAGATGTGGAATAAGAAAGGCAGGATTACATGGAACACCCAAATGGGTTTTGGGGACCCCTCGATTCTCACTTGGAAAACTGCTGGACTAGATTATTCCAGAGACCCCAAATCACAGTTGTTTACAACAAACACCTCTCAAATCTCAGAGACTTACCACAACAAAGGTTTGCTTCTTGCTCCCTCGTTTTATGTGGATCAACTGGGGGCTTTGTTCCATAATGTCTGTACTCAGGGACTCGGACTATCTGGGCAGCCGCTGCTTGGATATTGCCAGTTCTTGGGGAAGAGCAGAATGAGCACAGTGATACATGCACTTGTTCTTAAAGATTTTGCTGGAAAGTGACCACCTCACTTCTGTTCACATTTTGTTAACCAAAACACCTACTTCAAGAAGTAATAAGCATAATCATCCTTCAGGGGGAGCACTGAATATTGGTGAATAGAACCTAGTTTACCATACTTACACCTACAGATGACCAAAAGATGTTTGTTAAACATGCTCCCCAGTCTATCTTTTGCTGAAAGTGTTATTTCAAAAGGAAATAATTTTTAAACATAATTATAACATTGTATTAAGTTAGATTGATTTGGTTTCTGTGTTATTTTGGCTTCATTGATGGATATTCTCTTAAGAAATGTTACCACAGGCAAACAAATTTTAAGCATATTGTATATTTAAGGATTTCTTTTTAAAACTGAACATTAGTTCTTTATAAGAAATGTGATTTTGTGAGAAAATAAGACATGGCATAATTTAAGCCAAGAATACTATAATAAAAATGACAACATTTGCAAATATTTATTGAATACCTACTGTGTACTCATGTATATACTAGGGATTTTAGGATTTTGTCTCTTACCTGGATGAATTTCTGGATGGTTTCCTATATGTGATCATGTGTGGAAACTTTGATACATAGTATAGTAAATACAAATAAATGTCTTGAAGATAGTTAAAATGATTTGGATATAAAAAGAGTTGGTCATAATCACTTATTCAACTCAGAAAGAAGATTTATTATAGGTGCTAATAACTTAAAAAGAAAATTATTTTTCTTTCTTTGGGAAATAATAGTAATTTCATAGTTTTATTATAAATCACTAATATATTCATTTCCTCTTGCTGCTGTAACAAACTACCATACATTTAGTGGATTAAAACAATACAAATTTATTATACTTTAGTTTTGGAGATGAGAAGTCCAAAATGATCTTATAGGCTAATATACCAAGTTGTCCACAGAACTGCATTCCCTTTGGAGGCTCTAGGAGGAGAATCTATTTCTTTGCTTTTTCAAACTTCCAGAGGCCTCGTGCATTCCTTGGCTTCTGGCCTCTTCCTCCAATTTCACAGCCCATCACTCCCACTTTTGTTTCCTTCGTCACATCTTCTCTTTGTCCCTGACACTTCCACACCCGTCTTTTAAGGACATTTGTGATTACATTGAGCTCATCCAAATAATTCAGGATAATCTTTCCAATCAAGAACCTTAATTTCATCACATGTGCAAAGTTTTGTTTTTTGATTTTTGGGTTTTTTTTTTGTAGTGTAAGGTAACATATTCTCAATTTTGAGGATTAGGACATAGACATCTTTGGGGGGAGGGTGTTCATTATCATGTCTACTGTTTCCACTATGGTTATTATTATTATTATTATTATTAAAGGTTTTAGGGAGATTTACATGGGTTTCAGTTTACTTGTGGTACCAGAGGAGCTGCATGTTTAGAATTTAGGTGAAAATGCTCTTTGTTTTGTTTTTTGTTTTTTGTTTTTTAATATCTTGAAAAACTTCAGAGTACTGCACAACACCCTTTCTTATCCTTAGCTGCAGATCACTTTATCCATGAAGATTGGTAATCATTCAATTTTACTTTTTGGGTTTCAAGTACTCTTATTATCCACATAAAAAGCCTAATCATACCTTCCATTTCCCTAAGTTATTTTCATACACAGCTGGGAAGCCCAGGTATGCCTCAGGATGAATGGTGGAGATCTTTAAAACAAAGCAAAGCAATGCAAAAGACACCATTTAACTGCCTAGACTTATTTCCAATTAAGTAATTATTAAATAAGAATGTGACAAGATTATCCATCAGATTCAAGGATTTTTTTTATCACTCTGTAACACAATCCATGCCACTTGTCACTATCTCAGGTAGATCACTTAGTTTACTCTGACAAGGAGGAGATACAATATAGAATAACTTCACTGAAATACCATACACCAGAGGTTGTCAGAATTGCCATCTGTTTCATTTTCTTTAAAAAAATTTTTTTAATGTTTATTCTTGAGACAGAGACAGAGTGTGAACAGGGGAGGGGCAGAGAGAGAGGGAGACACAGAATCTGAAGCAGGCTCCAGGCTCTGAGCCCAACATGGGGCTTAAACCCATGAACTGTGAGATCATGACCTGAGCCGAAGTCAGACGCTTAACCCACTGAGCCACCCAGGCGCCCCACATTTTCTTTAAAAGAAAGCAAAAGTCAGTATATAGCACAACTTTTAAGGCAATGACTTTATTATTTTATCAACATTTTGGAATAATTTTCTGTGGGAATGATTTCTTAATCTGATTTATTTTGTTTATATTAATACTAATCTGTTTCTTATTTTTGAATTAATGCTGGTAACATTTATTAAATTCTTACATTTGCTAGGCTACATGCTAGGCTCACACACCTGTTCTGATCCAATACTAGTATGAAGCACACAATTGGCCCCAATGCATATGTAATAAAGGTGAATCTTATCTTATTCTCAGCTACTTCTGTCTTTTTATTCAGGTAAAAATTTTGCTTGCAGCTAACCTGGATATGAACCCAAGATTTCAAGTTACCTCCACAGACCTACTAAAAAAAATTAGTGAGCAAATTGGACTTTCACTAAAAGTTTTATAATGAAGATAGAGGAACATGTTTACGTACTACGTATCTGTCCTATTCAAAGTATGGTCCATAGACTGTTGCCTATTTGCAAATTATTTGTTACCTGGCCAATGATGAAGTAAGCACAAAACTCATGTTGTGGGAATGAGAGATTACTTTAAGAGTTTCTAAGTTATTCAGCATCCTTACTTGTCCTGTCATGGGCCTGTATCAAATAACTCATTGACTGGCACTGGTTGGGGGTTCACATTAGGGAAGCCCTATTCTGTAGTCTAGTAAGTAGAGTAAGTATAGTAAGTCTAGTAAGTAAGTCTAGTAAGTATAATAACTCATTTTAAACTGATTTTTCCAAATATCTTATAAGCCATGCATCTACTTGAGGTTTTATCTTTTGCAACTTTTGCTAATTAGGGTCCAAATATTTACAACCATCATGACACCTCCAAAGAATTCAAATTTCCCATCTTTTATTATTTGTTCAATTTTTTGGGTATATAATCTATTCATTTTTTTTTTTATTTTTTTTTTTCTGAAATTTATTGACAAATTGGTTTCCATACAACACCCAGTGCTCATCCCAAAAGGTGCCCTCCTCAATACCCATCACCCACCCTCTCCTCCCTCCCACCCCCCATCAACCCTCAGTTTGTTCTCAGTTTTTAACAGTCTCTTATGCTTTGGCTCTCTCCCATTCTAACCTCTTTTTTTTTTTTTTTTTCCTTCCCCTCCCCCATGGGTTCCTGTTAAGTTTCTCAGGATCCACATAAGAGTGAGACCATATGGTATCTGTCTTTCTCTGTATGGCTTATTTCACTTAGCATCATACTCTCCAGTTCCATCCACGTTGCTACAAAAGGCCATATTTCATTTTTTCTCATTGCCATGTAATATTCCATTGTGTATATAAACCACAATTTCTTTATCCATTCATCAGTTGATGGACATTTAGGCTCTTTCCATAATTTGGCTATTGTTGAGAGTGCTGCTATGAACATTGGGGTACAGGTGGCCCTATGCATCAGTGCTCCTGTATCCCTTGGATAAATTCCTAGCAGTGCTATTGCTGGGTCATAGGGTAGGTCTATTTTTAATTTTCTGAGGAACCTCCACACTGCTTTCCAGAGCGGCTGCACCACTTTGCATTCCCACCAACAGTGCAAGAGGGTTCCCGTTTCTCCACATCCTCTCCAGCATCTATAGTCTCCTGATTTGTTCATTTTGGCCACTCTGACTGGCGTGAGGTGATACCTGAGTGTGGTTTTGATTTGTATTTCCCTGATAAGGAGCGACGCTGAACATCTTTTCATGTGCCTGTTGGCCATCCGGATGTCTTCTTTAGAGAAGTGTCTATTCATGTTTTCTGCCCATTTCTTCACTGGGTTATTTGTTTTTCGGGTGTGGAGTTTGGTGAGCTCTTTATAGATTTTGGAGACTAGCCCTTTGTCCGATATGTCATTTGCGAATATCTTTTCCCATTCCGTTGGTTGCCTTTTAGTTTTGTTGGTTGTTTCCTTTGCTGTGCAGAAGCTTTTTATCTTCATAAGGTCCCAGTAATTCACTTTTGCTTTTAATTCCCTTGCCTTTGGGGATGTGTCGAGTAAGAGATTGCTACGGCTGAGGTCAGAGAGGTCTTTTCCTGCTTTCTCCTCTAAGGTTTTGATGGTTTCCTGTCTCACATTTAGGTCCTTTATCCATTTTGAGTTTATTTTTGTGAATGGTGTGAGAAAGTGGTCTAGTTTCAACCTTCTGCATGTTGCTGTCCAGTTCTCCCAGCACCATTTGTTAAAGAGGCTGTCTTTTTTCCATTGAATGTTCTTTCCTGCTTTGTCAAAGATGAGTTGGCCATACGTTTGTGGGTCTAGTTCTGGGGTTTCTATTCTATTCCATTGGTCTATGTGTCTGTTTTGATGCCAATACCATGCTGTCTTGATGATGACAGCTTTGTAGTAGAGGCTAAAGTCTGGGATTGTGATGCCTCCTGCTTTGGTCTTCTTCTTCAAAATTCCTTTGGCTATTCGGGGCCTTTTGTGGTTCCATATGAATTTTAGGATTGCTTGTTCTAGTTTCGAGAAGAATGCTGGTGCAATTTTGATTGGGATTGCATTGAATGTGTAGATAGCTTTGGGTAGTATTGACATTTTGACAATATTTATTCTTCCAATCCATGAGCAGGGAATGTCTTTCCATTTCTTTAAATCTTCTTCAATTTCCTTCAGAAGCTTTCTATAGTTTTCAGCATACAGATCCTTTACATCTTTGGTTAGATTTATTCCTAGATATTTTATGCTTCTTGGTGCAATTGTGAATGGGATCAGTTTCTTTATTTGTCTTTCTGTTGCTTCATTGTTAGTGTATAAGAATGCAACTGATTTCTGTACATTGATTTTGTATCCTGCAACTTTGCTGAATTCCTGTATCAGTTCTAGCAGACTTTTGGTGGAGTCTATCGGATTTTCCATGTATAATATCATGTCATCTGCAAAAAGCGAAAGCTTGACTTCATCTTTGCCAATTTTGATGCCTTTGATTTCCTTTTGTTGTCTGATTGCTGATGCTAGAACTTCCAGCACTATGTTAAACAGCAGCGGTGAGAGTGGGCATCCTTGTCGTGTTCCTGATCTCAGGGAAAAAGCTTTCAGTTTTTCCCCGTTGAGGATGATGTTAGCTGTGGGCTTTTCATAAATGGCTTTTATGATCTTTAAGTATGTTCCTTCTATCCCGACTTTCTCAAGGGTTTTTATTAAGAAAGGGTGCTGGATTTTGTCGAAGGCCTTTTCTGCATCGATTGACAGGATCATATGGTTCTTCTCTCTTTTTTTGTTAATGTGATGTATCACGTTGATTGATTTGCGAATGTTGAACCAGCCCTGCATCCCAGGAATGAATCCCACTTGATCATGGTGAATCATTCTTTTTATATGCCGTTGAATTCGATTTGCTAGTATCTTATTGAGAATTTTTGCATCCATATTCATCAGGGATATTGGCCTGTAGTTCTCTTTTTTGACTGGGTCTCTGTCTGGTTTAGGAATCAAAGTAATACTGGCTTCATAGAATGAGTCTGGAAGTTTTCCTTCCCTTTCTATTTTTTGGAATAGCTTGAGAAGGATAGGTATTATGTCTGCTTTAAACGTCTGGTAGAACTCCCCTGGGAAGCCATCTGGTCCTGGACTCTTATTTGTTGGGAGATTTTTGATAACCGATTCAATTTCTTCGCTGGTTATGGGTCTGTTCAAGCTTTCTATTTCCTCCTGATTGAGTTTTGGAAGCGTGTGGGTGTTCAGGAATTTGTCCATTTCTTCCAGGTTGTCCAATTTGTTGGCATATAAGTTTTCATAGTATTCCCTGATAATTGTTTGTATCTCTGAGGGATTGGTTGTAATCATTCCATTTTCATTCATGATTTTATCTATTTGGGTCATCTCCCTTTTCTTTTTGAGAAGCCTGGCTAGAGGTTTGTCAATTTTGTTTATTTTTTCAAAAAACCAACTCTTGGTTTCGTTGATCTGCTCTACAGTTTTTTTAGTTTCTATATTGTTTATTTCTGCTCTGATCTTTATTATTTCTCTTCTTCTGCTGGGCTTAGGCTGCCTTTGCTGTTCTGCTTCTAGTTCCTTTAGGTGTGCTGTTAGATTTTGTATTTGGGATTTTTCTTGTTTCTTGAGATAGGCCTGGATTGCAATGTATTTTCCTCTCAGGACTGCCTTTGCTGCGTCCCAAAGCGTTTGGATTGTTGTATTTTCATTTTCGTTTGTTTCCATATATTTTTTAATTTCTTCTCTAATTGCCTGGTTGACCCACTCATTCGTTAGTAGGGTGTTCTTTAACCTCCATGCTTTTGGAGGTTTTCCAGACTTTTTCCTGTGGTTGATTTCAAGCTTCATGGCATTGTGGTCTGAAAGTAAGCATGGTATAATTTCAATTCTTGTAAACTTATGAAGGGCTGTTTTGTGACCCAGTATATGATCTATCTTGGAGAATGTTCCATGTGCACTCGAGAAGAAAGTATATTCTGTTGCTTTGGGATGCAGAGTTCTAAATAGATCTGTCAAGTCCATCTCATCCAATGTCTCATTCAGGGCCCTTGTTTCTTTATTGACCGTGTGTCTAGATGATCTATCCATTTCTGTAAGTGGTGTATTAAAGTCCCCTGCAATTACCACATTCTTATCAATAAGGTTGCTTATGTTTATGAGTAATTGTTTTATATATTTGGGGGCTCCTGTATTCGGCGCATAGACATTGATAATTGTTAGCTCTTCCTGATGGATAGACCCTGTAACTATTATATAATGTCCTTCTTCATCTCTTGTTACAGCCTTTAATTTAAAGTCTAGTTTGTCTGATATAAGTATGGCTACTCCAGCTTTCTTTTGGCTTCCAGTCGCATGATAAATAGTTCTCCATCCCCTCACTCTCAATCTAAAGGTGTCCTCAGGTCTAAAATGAGTCTCTTGTAGACAGCAAATAGATGGGTCTTGTTTTTTTATCCATTCTGATACCCTATGTCTTTTGGTTGGCGCATTTAATCCATTTACATTCAGTGTTATTATAGAAAGATACGGGTTTAGAGTCATTGTGATGTCTGTATGTTTTATGCTTATAGTGATGTCTCTGGGACTTTGTCTCACAGGGTCCCCCTTAGGATCTCTTGTAGGGCTGGTTTAGTGGTGACAAATTCCTTCAGTTTTTGTTTGTTTGGGAAGACCTTTATCTCTCCTTCTATTCTAAATGACAGACTTGCTGGATAAAGGATTCTTGGCTGCATATTTTTTCTGTCTAGCACCCTGAAAATCTCTTGCCAATTCTTTCTGGCCTGCCAAGTTTCAAAAGAGAGATCAGTCACGAGTCTTATAGGTCTCCCTTTATATGTGAGGGCACGTTTACCCCTTGCTGCTTTCAGAATTTTCTCTTTATCCTTGTATTTTGCCAGTTTCACTATGATATGTCGTGCAGAAGATCGATTCAAGTTACGTCTGAAGGGAGTTCTCTGTGCCTCTTGGATTTCAATGCCTTTTTCCTTCCCCAGTTCAGGGAAGTTCTCAGCTATGATTTCTTCAAGTACCCCTTCAGCACCTTTCCCTCTCTCTTCCTCCTCTGGGATACCAATTATGCGTATATTATTTCTTTTTAGTGTATCACTTAATTCTCTAATTTTCCCCTCATACTCCTGGATTTTTTTATCTCTCTTTTTCTCAGCTTCCTCTTTTTCCATAACTTTATCTTCTAGTTCACCTATTCTCTCCTCTGCCTCTTCAAGCCGAGCTGTGGTGGTTTCCATTTTGTTATGCATTTCGTTTAAAGCATTTTTCAGCTCCTCGTGACTGTTCCTTAGTCCCTTGATCTCTGTAGCAAGAGATTCTCTGCTGTCCTGTATAGTGTTTTCAAGCCCAGCGATTAATTTTATGACTATTATTCTAAATTCACTTTCTGTTATATTATTTAAATCCTTTTTGATCAGCTCATTAGCTGTTGTTATTTCCTGGAGATTCTTCTGAGGGGAGTTCTTCCGCTTGGTCATTTTGGATAGTCCCTGGCGTGGTGAGGACCTGCAGGGCACTTCCCCTGTGCTGTGGTGTATACCTGGAGTTGGTGGGCAGGGCCGCAGTCAGACCTGATGTCTGCCCCCAGCCCACCGCTGGGGCCACAGTCAGACTGGTGTGTGCCTTCTCTTCCCCTCTCCTAGGGGCGGGATTCACTGTGGGGTGGTGTGGCTCGTCTGGGCTACTTGCACCCTGCCAGGCTTGTGATGCTGGGGATCTGGCGTCTTAGCTGGGGTGGGTAGGCAAGGTGCTCGGGGGCAGGAGGGGCAGGCTTAGATCGCTTCTCCTTAGGTGATCCACTTCAGGAGGGGCCCTGTGGCAGCGGGAGGGAGTCAGATCCGCTGCCGGAGGTTTGGCTCCGCAGAAGCGCAGAGTTGGGTGTTTGCGCGGAGCGAGCAAGTTCCCTGGCAGGAACCGGTTCCCTTTGGGATTTCGGCTGGGGGATGGGCGGGGGAAATGGCGCTGGCGAGCGCCTTTGTTCCCCACCAAACTGAGCTCTGTTGTCAGGGGGCTCAGCAGCTCTCCCTCCCTTTGTCCTCCAGCCTTCCCGCTTTCCGAGCAGAGCTGTTAATTTCTGACCTCCCAGACGCTAAGTCGCGCTTGCTGTTGGAACACAGTCCGCCCGGCCCCTCCGCTTTTGCAAGCCCGACTCGGGGGCTCTGCTTGGCCGGCGAGCCGCCCCTCCGCCCCGGCTCCCTCCCGCCAGTCCGTGGAGCGCGCACCGCCTCGCCGCCCTTCCTACCCTCTTCCGTGGGCCTCTCGTCTGCGTTTGGCTCCGGCGACTCTGTTCTGCTAATCCTCTGGCGGTTTTCTGGGTCATTTAGGCAGGTGTAGATGGAATCTAAGTGATCAGCAGGACGTGCGGTGAGCCCAGCGTCCTCCTAAGCCGCCATCTTGCCGCAACTCTATATAATCTATTCAAAGCAACATAATGAGCACCATTATGAAATGTTCCCTTCAAAAGGAATTTTTTTCCTTAAAAGGATAATCACAAGACAACTCATAGATTCATACACAAAAATAACACAGCCAGAATATAAACTGGAACTGATTCCAAAGTCTGTGAGCAAAAACCTCCCTCAAAAGTACATTTTATAATACTATAGATACTTATTAGGGAGTTGAGTTTTTTTTCATGTTTATTTTACCCTCTTTATATTTTTATACACAATTTGGAAATCTTGAAAAATAAAGCTGAAAATACTCCTTTGAAAATAAAGTTGAAAATGTCCTTTATATATTTGATGAGCAACTGATACCAACTAATACCATTTCCTCTTTGGAAAAGAAAACTTTATGGAATAACAAAAAGAGACTTGAAATTGCCAATTGTCATCAGAAAGGGAAAATTCAGGTGGTGATTAAGTGGTGGAAACGGAAAATAGGATACTGGTAAACCTGAGAACCTCAAATTAAACCTTGTGAGACACAACCCTATTATGTATGTTTAATCTAAATATATATTCTGGATGCATGACTATTGCACGTTCTTATTTATGAATCTAGCATACTAATCCCCAAATACTAAGTTGAGGCCAGTGCCTTATGAACAAATTCTGTTCCCAAAGATTTATTTTTATCAATTTGCTGCTAATTGAGAAGAATAAGGATTGCATTTTTTTAATAAAATAGGAACATTCAAAGAACAGAATTTTATTCTTAGATATCCAAACCAAAGTTTTCAAAATTATCCCATTCTTCAAGACCTTTTTGAGATGTATACGTATAAAATTCATAGGCTGGGCGCCACAAGTCCAGTGCAAAGAGTACAGGTGAAGGAATCTGAGGGCTTATAATTTATTTTATCATACATTTAATATATTTTAATATTTATAAATAAAATATTTTTTCTATATGTAACTGAAAATATACATATGTTCCTCTGCTATAAATATTATGTGTTTAGACACTAATTAATTGATTTATTACATAAGTAGACATGGAAAAGAGAACCATCATTCAATGTAATTGAAAAGCTTTAGTAAAAGCCATGGCCAAATATATTTTCACAGTCTGAAGCACATGAGGAAAGTGGGGAGCTGAGTGATCATGCCACAATGCTACAGCAGAATGTTCAAGTTTGTAGAAAAGAATAAATTTTTTCTTATTGATCTTTTTATCCACATGTATCTAATTAAACTAGATTTTAATTATCATTCAGGGCTCTCTCATGGGTAGAGGAAATGCCAAAACAGCAGGTTTGCTCCCAGCAAAAGACAATGTGGTTTTGGCGGTGATGTGTATATCTTTCTCTTTGCTTTTGTGCTCCTCAGGATAACATGTAGGGAAATGACTAGGAGGGTGTGACATAAAAACCTCCCCAAATGAAAGAAACAACTATCTACTCTAACCTCTTCTATATGAAAGGATAGTAGATGCTAGCACAATAAGAACATTACAATAATTCATTGCCAATGCATAAACACTTAGAAGGGGTGCATTTCATTTATATAAAAATTCTCTGAGGTAAAGAACCATTTGTGTTTGGTAAATAGGTTTAGTCCTTGTTATAGAAACTGAGTCTCCAGGGTCTGTTTATTGTCTTGAAATAGTTTTACAAAGGAAAATGGAAGGTGCTCTGATTACGTAAGAGAAAATTTGAAACTCCAGAGGAGAATCCAAAGGACAGAAAATGAGCAGAAGAGAAGGGCAACAAAGGGATGACAGAATATTTTATGCTGTGAAATATAAATCCTCCTTTGAATACATACAGATCTTTAAGTAAAGAATAAAAATCTAAGGAACCAAAAATTCTGAGGAGAGAGAGAAATATGAACTAAGATTTCTTAATATCTATTGAGATTTTGGTTTTACTAGGATGGACTTGCTGTTTTCATTGTCGTTGTTTTCCCATTGTTGAGAATTAAGTATATCGCGTTAGATTGTGTAATAGTTCATTTTATATCTCCTCAGTAAGGATTACATTTAGAAGTACATAACATGAAACCCAAACAACACTGTTTAAACAATTTTTTTAAATCCCAAAATAATGTGAAGACCCGTAAGAGCATACTCTCTCTCCAAAAATGTCATCAGGGAGCCCAGACACAGTCTTTAGCAGGTGGTTTTTAACCTAATGTTTGCCAGCACTGGTTCAAACTGATGGCTAAACTAGCAAGTATCAAGTTCACAGGCAGGAGAGGGGAAAGGGGGGAGGGGAGACAGGGAGCGGGAGAAGGGAAAGGGGAGATTGGAGAGGGAAGCTCCACTCCTCAATTTCTGCTTTGTCTCATTGGCTGAGCTGGGTTCTGTGGCCAGAGAGAACACACTAAAAATGTGTGCCACAAGTTTTTTCAAATGAATTAGTGAATTTTTTTGGAAGATATTGACAGTATTCAGTTTAAATCAATGTCCTAAGTATAGTTAATGTTCAATTGATGCCAAAATGTTAACCAGGCTATTTAACAGATTGCTGATGTTGTAACTAAAATGTTTTTAAAACTGCTATAACATTGTCCTATTTAGTAATTTCTTGTTTCTACTGGTAAGTTATTGAGACACAAAGATATTGATAAGAGTAATTGGAATGACTACAGTTATGAAGACTGGAACAATTAAAAAAAAATAGATTATTTGTCCAGGTTGTGATAAAAATATGGACAGTGTTGATAGTAAATATTGACAGTAAATATTTATCAAGTATTTGCTGTGGGTATTTTGTTAGGAATTATCTTCATATTTACTTTAACTTTCAGCTATACATCCACATGAAATATTGGTGGAGATGTAAATGACAAGTGCAGGTGCCTGAAATTGTACATGTTGGAGATTCACAGCCCCTCAGAGAACCAGCATACATCTGACAGCCAAAATACAAATATTACTGGAAGGATAACATATTTTAACCTCCAATTCTTTTGTATTAAGGAGTTAATTAGAAACCTACTTTAGAGACCTCTTAGAAAGGACTTTAGGCTTTGCCTGACCTCCAAGATTTGGGGATCTAGAGAAATAAGTCAGGAGGGCTCTGAATAGAGAAATTGAAGGTTAATATGTTCTTTGCAATTTTGACCAAAACTAATGCAAAAAGGAAGCCAAAGAGTTAAACATTTAATGAGATCTGTTACAACTTTCAAAATTTAGAGGTTATCAGTATGAAATCTTTATGACAGCCCTCCCTGAAAATCTACTTATGCTTGAGGAATTTTAAAACATATATCTTCTGCTTCTGAATTATTCTTGTGAGAGGTTTTCACATCCAACTTAGTAGAACACCCAAATGCAATGAGATAAATGATGTCCTCTCTGGTTGGCAACATGTTGAGATTTTTCATCTTTAATTCTGTTAACCTATGGTTATCTTCTCTTCTGAATTATGTATATACATTGTCAAATTAAAAGCCTTTCAATAAATTATGCTTAGGACTGTGGAAACAGTGAATCTATTCTGAATTAATGTGATATTCTCTCTTCATTATCCTTTATTGGTTTAAGAAAAAAGAAAGCGGCCTCTGAACCTTGCTCTGGCATATGAGTTTGAAGGACTATTTGCTTGAAATTAGGAATTCTCTCTACCTATCAACAATCTTACAAATGAGCAATAAAAAGTAGTCCAGATATCTCACAAATGGTAATTGGTTATTAATCTACAATATTCAATTGTCCTAAAAGTAATACAGAAAAAAAATCTCCACTAGAACATGTCTTTCTGCAGTGACTTTTATTGGCAAAATCAGCACACATAACCTCCTTACTATAATATACAGGACTAGCAGAGCCTCTCTGTGGTCTTCAAAAGGAAAGAGAAAAATATAGGGAGCAGAATGTAGGTTATACTATTTTTTTCTTTTTAGTTTAAAATAAATTCAAACTTACAGAAAAAGTTGCAATAATATTACAAATAATTTTTTTCCTGAACTGTTTGAGAACAAATTTCCAACATGATGTGCCATCATCTTTAAATACTTAGGTTTCTATTTCTTACAAAAAGAAGAATTTCCTGTATAATTGTAATATGACAAAGTCAAGGAATTAATACTGATACATTGTATTAGTATAAACCACAGACCCAGTCAATTTTTGCCAACAGTCTCAATAATTCCCTTTTTGGCAAAAGAATCCAGTCCAATATCACTCATTGCATTTAGCTACCATGGTGTTTTAGCCTTGCAATCTGTAACTGTTTTCCAGTCTTTCCTTGATTTTCGTGACTTTCACACTTTTGAGGATCAGAGACCAATTACTCTGTAGAATATCTATCGGTTTGGGTTTTTCTGATGCCTTATCATGATTAAATTCAGGTTATGCATTGTTGGCAGCGATGTCACAGAAATGATGCTGCATTCTGCACATAGCATCCTATTAGGTAGCACATGACTGATTTCTCACAGTACTGATGTTGATAATTTTGGTCACTTTATTAGAGTGGTCATTGCCTGGTTTTTCCACAGTAAAGCTACTTTTTTCTCCATCGCATTTAATAAATATTTTGTGGGGAAATAGTTTGAGAGGATGTGGATATTCTATTCCTCCTCTAAATTTTACTTACTAGTTTGTGTGCATTGGTGCTTCTTGACTGAATTAGTTTTTGCTATGATAATTTTCAAATGATGATTTTCTAATGCTACTATTCCTCTATATTAATAAGTTGGCATTCTTTTATATGGAAAATTTTTCTTTTAATTATTATGTCAGTATTGGCTAATAGAGTATTGTTTTGCTTAGTGAACTATTTGTTATTTGTATCATTATTCATTCGTTGCTCACATATCCAGATTTGGCCAGTGTGAACTCCTTGAAGTTGACTTCTAAGTCAATTTTGTTTTGTTTTGTTTCTGTTTTTATTTTGATATGTTCCCATCATTCCTTTTGATAGAGAATCCTGTTTATAATAAACCAAGATCTGTGATTTTTGGTGTGGTCATTGCCATTAGGGTATTACTCTTCTCAGGCCATACAAGTAAATAGAGCAATGAAATACACACACACACACACACACACACACACACACACACACACATACAAACACACATCCTTCCTTTTATAACCATATTTACTTCTATGTAAAATTATGTGATTTCACACAGATACCTCCAATTCCAGTATATCACTCTCTATATTAAAAACCATGGGGCACCTGAGTGGCTTAGTCCGTTAAGCATCCAACTTTGGCTCAGGTCATGATCTCACAGTTCATGAGTTCGAGCCCTGCATCTGGCTCTGTGCTGACAGCTCAGAGCCTGGAGCCTGCTTCGGATTCTGTGTCTCCCTCTCTCTCTGACCCACACCCATTCATGCATTGTCTCTCTATCTGTCCCAAAAATAAATAAACATTAAAAATTTATTTTAAATAAATAAACTTCAAAAAATTTTTTAAAACCCCACAAATTCGTACTAATGTCTGTTAATAAAACCAATTACCTCAAATTCCTATTCCAATCTAACACCACAAGGTCCTTTTTTAGTTTTCTCCTTTTCTATATTTGTAAGCCCCTTCTCAAACAGTAAGAAACCTAGCTCCACTTATCCACAGTATATTTACTCTTGGAGCAATTCCCTTTTTGGGTAACCACTTCTCTACTGTCACAGCTGCTACCCCCTCTGCATAGGTACCTCCTCATCCTACTTGGGCTTTCACCACCACCAAGATCTCCTCCTACCCCTTCTCTTGTCCTCCTCAGACCCTTGTTTATTCCATCCAGGCTCTAAGACACCACAGTGGGCTTCTGTTACTTGCCCTCCTCACACCACTCAGGCTCTGATAACACAGACTCTCTGATGAACTTCCTCTCAGATGACTAGCTCTCCATTTGAGTTTCAACACTGCCCCACCTTCCCCATACATGCCAATTTGCTAAGGTCACATAATGGTTTTAGGGACAGTGGAGGGGAGAGAGGGAGGCAAAGGAAGGGACAGAGAAGGACGGAAAAAAAGGCAAGAAGGAAGCTGTACCATTATTTAAAAGTTCAGAGAATACCAATCTACTTGTAACAGATGTGAGTGTGAACACTTCCCACATACAACTGGAGGTGCTGATCACATCAGCTCTTCCATAGCAAAATTTAACTGGAGGTTGCTGAAAACAGTAATCATGCCCAAAAGGTAGTGATTTTATAATCATTTGCTCAATGATCTCTGAGGTCATCTATTCTTAGGGGAGAAATAGATGAGTACAGGATTTGAAGGAAGATTTCAGAAAATTTTTGTTTTCTGGGATTAGCCATGTGGTGTTTTGTTTTTGTTTTTGTTTGTTTCCCGCCCCCCCAAAAAATACCAGAGAGACAGAAAGAGGATTAGATGGTACAGGATTATATCTTTCTGGTGTTGGTTTATAGGTTGATTATTATAATTTGATTGCTTACAGCAGTGACTAAACTCTGATGCGCAGTAGATAGAGAGTGACTCTTGAAATCAAAGCCTAAACTGAGTGCTTTGACAATGATGACAAATCACATCCATTTGAAGATCCTGGACTGAAAGGGATTTTTGCATATTTTCAATTTCAAATTCTCATGTACTTGGATGAAGATCCTCATATTTTAGGCAAATATGGTCCATGTTCTTACACAGTCAATATTTGTGATGCTAAGCCTGTGTCAAAATGACTCTAAATGATCATATTTGGCAAAATAGTATATGTAACAAGCTCAGAATTAAGTACAAATATAATTACTGTACTGAGTAAGGGAAAACATCCAACCATTGTTAGTTTATGCATTTCAGAAAATGCGCATTTAGACACACACACGAGTGGCCAATGATAAGAAATACTTAGTGACATAATTTGGTAAGTATTTTTTAAGAAAATATGTATTTTCCCAGTATTACATTTATACCTACATCGACAGTGGTTATTTCTTTATTTCTACATGTATTTCTACATCACTTAGAATAAAGTTCTATACCATTTGGATAATTCCCAAATAGGAATAATCATATTAAGTAATCTGTGAAAATGAAAATGCCTCCCCTAACATATTAAAAAATGATCATAAGGTTAATAGGTAAAATTATTAATGTCGAATATTGAAAATTTACCCTTCTTATACTGCATATATACACACCTCAACCTCCTCTAAGAGGGGCCTGTCACAGGGCCTGCTCCACAGAGACTATAAATAACAGATAATGATGGAAGAAGAGCAGAGATGCCAGACAAGCCAAATTAACCTATATATTACAGAGCTTAGAGAGAATGACAATTATTTGTATTTAATTATGTTTCCCTTGAGTCAATATTCATTGCAAAGACTTCCATAGCAGGACTTCCTTCTCTATTGACAAAATTGTCACTTTGATTTGATAAATGTACTTGAAAGATATCTTTACGTGGATTTGATAATTTTTTGAATGTATGCAGTTTGAGGATTGCTTTCTGTTGACCTCAAACATGGACAATGACACATGACATCTAATAGTACAAAAGAGAATTTTAGGATGAGTTTGATATTTTTTTTATTTAAATCATGTGTAAGTAGACTTTTTTTCTGTCTTTTTATTTATTTATTTATTTATTTATTTATTTATTTATTTATTTATGTACTTATTTATTAACTTATTTTGAGAGAGAGATAGAGAGTAAGCAGGGGAGGGACAGGGAGAGAGGGAGACAGAATCCCAAGCAGGCTTTGCACTTTCAGCTCAAAGCCTGATGGGGGGCTCGAACCTATGAACCGTGAGATTGTGACCTGAGTTGAAACCAAAAATCAGATGCCAACTGAGCCAGCCAGGTGCCCATCTTCTGTCTGTTGTGATATGAGATTTTTGTGTTTATCCTAGGAATTTGATGATGTCACTAGGTTCTAATCTGCTGTTTATTAACATTTTAATTAAATTATGTTTTGTTTGGGGCGCCTGGGTGGCGCAGTCGGTTAAGCGTCTGACTTCAGCCGGGTCACAATCTTGCGGTCGGTGAGTTCGAGCCCCGCATCAGGCTCTGGGCTGATGGCTCGGAGCCTGGAGCCTGTTTCTGATTCTGTGTCTCCCTCTCTCTCTGCCCCTCCCCCATTCATGCTCTGTCTCTCTCTGTCCCAAAAATAAATAAAAACGTTGAAAAAAAAATTTTTAATTATGTTTTGTTTTATTGGGTTTTTTTTTTTTGGTTACATGAGATCCCCCTGAATTTACATGTTCAACTTTTTCTTCATTTTGGATATTTAAAAAATAATAACTATTAAAATTTTAAATTATTGTTATTACTCTTGTTATTTTATCTTTTAATAAAATGCAAATAATATGTTTTTATTGTTTTCAAGTTAGTTATTCTGCTCTCCAGTAATCTAAATCATTTTGATGTTAGACCTTTATGTCAGTCTTCCAGGACTTTTAATCCCTCCATAGCTGTTTTTTCATGTATTCCATTTAATTTGCATTATAATTGATTTTATCAATTGTTTTCTTCATACCTCTGACTTGTTTTTCTATATTGTTGAACCTATTTGTTTAAGTTTATTTTTGTTGATTTTTGAGAGAGAGAGAGATAGAAAGCAGGAGAGGGGCAGAGAGAGAGGGAGACAGAATCCCAAGCAGACTCTGTGCAGTCAGCACAGAGCCTGATGCAGGACTCCAACTCATGAATCATGAGATGGTGACCTGAGCATAAATCAAGAGTTGGACACTTAACCGACTGAGCCACCCAGGTGCCCCTTGTTGAATCTATTTATTGTTTCTGATAGTGCTTATCCCGTTAGTCTGTCTGTCTTCCACTTTTCAGGGATTCATCATCTCCTAGTTTTCTTCTTTTTTAAAAGTAGGTTCTACGCCCATTGTGGGGCTTGAACTCATGACCCAGAGATCAAGAGCTGCATGCTCTACTGACTGAGCCAGGCAGGCACCATTTCCTGGTTTTATTCTCTATATGCACTTTTTATGCTATGCATAATTATATTTAGTTACAGAGTATTTTCATAGTTTGTCCATTGCTTTCTGTGGAGTAATTTCTACCAATCATAATTGCCAAACAAAATTATTTGGGATGGAATTTTCTTGGTTACACTCCCTATTTCTTGGAATATACCTTGAATCCTCTAGTTAGGGCTTGTGTTGAAATTTTGTAAGTTGAAGGATGATTTTGAATAAATTACATGGTTTAGACAAGTGGGTAGGACTATGGAAGGTTCGAGGCAACCTGTTTGTTTCTGTATCTTTTGTTTATATGATTCTTGAAAGCAGAGAAATTTGGGGGAAATTTTGCCCAATTGAGCCAAAATTTCTTATTTTTGAATCCTTCAGATTTTGGTATACCCCTTTACATTGTGGTAAGACCAGACTTGAATGAATAAGTGAAATAATGAGTTAATGAATGAATATATTGAGTTATGGCCTCCTGTATGCATGGGACTGTCAGAATGCTTTTCATTTGTATATGAACAGGGATTCCATATAGGAAAAGTTCCATTTTCCCAATTCTCCCAGTTAGAATACACAACAGTTAAATGGCTGTCTGAAGAGAGGGTTTATGCTAGCCATACATCTTTATTTTTCTAAGTGGGTGAAGAAATTTTTCTATTTGTTATTTTTTGTTTTTGTTATTTTGTTTTCTTAAAAACAAACAAACAAACCAAAAAACCAAAAAACTCCTTCTGTTTCTATTCCTACCATAATGTTCCACTTTTAGGAAAAGTAATTTTATATAATTTCACAGTGTCTTTTTTCAAATTGGACATTACTTATAATTATTTATATATTTCTATTATTTATATATTGCATTAGCAACATATCCTCAATTTCTGTGACATAATATTGAGATGTCCTCTAGTTTCAGCATTTTGGCATTGATAATATTTCCTTAATTATGATCTTTTACTTTTCTAAATAATTTTTCATTCACAATGACATATATTCTGCACATCTTACTTCCTTTTCTCAATTTCAGCTCTATGTTGCTAGATAACCAGAGACATCTAGATGTGATAGGAACAGGTGTTAGCAGTAAAATTTCTGTACTTTTCACACACCATTTTAGGTGTTCAGTGTGACAAACCATTAGATAAAGTTAAGTAGTCTCTGGGTGTGAAGTAGCTATTAAATCACCCGTGTTGCCATTTATATTTTTAGTTTATTTCTCTTCTATTCCACAGACTGGTCTCTCTATCCTTGAGTATTCAATGTAAATGTAGGAGTGTAAAGGAGTGGAATATTCTAAAGTTAACAGGTCATTCTGTTTTTTTTTCTAAGAAGCCAGAATCAGCAATAGGGCTGATGAATAAAGAACCCATCGTTTCTGCTTGTCAGAGTTAACATACCAGTGTAGTGCTTGGTAAGGAATATTAACTAAAATTTTTTAAAGGCAGAGATCTTTTTAAATCATCTTTCTTATAAACTCTGTTTCAAAAAGTTCTCATCCAGTCATTTTATATTTCAACTTCATGAACATTCTAAGTTTACATGCTATATAAAAACAAAATAATTTATTGATATAACTTGAGACTGAAAACATGTGATTTTTTAAATATTTGTTCTTATATAATTGAGATGCTTCTGAAACTGTTTATAAGTTTCATATTTTGGTAATGATATATGCAGCAGTGTTTTTATTTAAAATGATCATGTTTTGGATCCTATTATAGAGGGATGAATAATTTTCCATAGAAGACAATTCTTTCCCCGTGCCTATGCCTTTTGGCATATTTTTTTTTAGGTGGTGTGTGCAAGCAAGTGCGTGTGAGTGCACATATGAGTGTGTGTATTGGTGATATTATGAATACATACGATTTTCTTAATAATAGAATCCCTTCCTATGAAAAGACCTATGCTTTTAAGTGACTATATTGATAAGTCAATTGGGTGGAAAGTGAGATTTCCCTAAATGCGTTAATAGTGTGGTAGGTTGCCTTTTAAGATGGTCTGAAATGATCTGACTCCTGGTATTGAAGTCTTTGTGTATTCCCCTCTGTTAGAGTGTGGGTCATCCTAGTAAATCTCTTTCTAATGGATAAAATATTCCAAAAGTGATGGGATGCCTCTGCCAGGATTAAGTTACAAAAAGACTGTGACTTCCCTCTTGTATCTGCTGTCTCTTTTTCTATTGCTCTCATAAAGCAAGCTGCTTCATTTGAGCTGCCTTTTGGGAAAGGCTAACAGGGCAACCAACTGTGGGCAGCCTCTAGACAACAGCCAATAAAGGGTTAGATTCTGCCAACTACTGCATAACTGAACCTGGCAGATCCTTCCCCATTTGAGTCTTGGGATAACTTCCATCTTGACAGAACTCTTGACTGCAGCCTGTGAGAGACCTTGAGGAAGAGGACCCGGATATTCTGCTCCCAAACTCCTGACCTACAGAAACTATGCAATAACAAATATTGTGTTTATTTAAACATTTATTTACTTAGATTCAAGTTAGTTAACACACAGGGTAGGGGTGGTTCCAGAAATAGAATACACTGATTCATCACTTACATATGACATCAAGTGCTCATCCTAACAAGTGCACTTCTTAATGGCCACCACCCATTTATCCCATCCCCCGAGCCCTCAGTTTGTTCTCTATAATTAAGAGTCTCTTATGGTTTGCCTCCCTCTCTGTTTTTATCTTATTTTTCCTTCAGTACCCCTATGTTCATCTGTTTTGTTTCTTAAAATCCACATGTCAGTGAAATCATATGATTTGTCTTTCTCTGACTGACTTATTTCACTTATCATAATACATTCTAGTTCCATTCATATCTTGCAAATGGCAAGATATCATTCTTTTTCATCACAGAGTAGTATTCCATTGTATTTGTATACCACCTCTTCTTTATCCATTCACTAGTCAATGGACATTTCAGCTTTTTCCATACTTTGGCTATTGTTGATAGCACTGCCATAAACATTGGGGTACATGTGCCCCTTAGAATCAGCATTTTTATATCCTTTGGATAAAAGGATATAAGTGTAATTACTACTAGTAGTAATTACTGAGCCATAGGGTAATTCTATACTTAAATTTTTTTGTATTTTTATTAAATTTATTTATTTAAATTTACATCCAAGTTCGTTAGCATATAGTGCAACAATGATTTCAGGAGGGGATTCCTTAATTCCCCTTATCCATTTAACCCATTCCCCCTCCCCAAACCCCTCTAGTAACACTCACTATGTTCTCCATATTTGAGAGTCTCTTATATTTTGTACCCCTCCCTGTTTTTATATTATTTTTCTTCCCTTCCCTTATGTTCATCTGTTCTTTATCTTAAAGTCCTCATATATATGAGTGAAGTCATATGATATTTGTCTTACTGACTAATTTTGCTTGCATAATACCCTCTAGTTCCATCCATGTAGTTGCAAATGGCAAGATTTCATTCTTTTTGATTGCTGAACAATACTCCATTGTGCATATATACCGCACTTTCTTTATCCATTCATCCATCGATGGACATTGGGCTCTTTCCATACTTTGCCTGTTGTTGATAGTGTTGCTATAAACATTGGGGTGCATGTGTCCCTTTGAAACAGCACACCTGTATCCCTTGGATAAATACCTAGTAGTGCAGTTGCTGAGTCATATGGTAGTTCTATTTTTAATTTTTTGAGGAACCTCCATACTGTTTTCCAGAGGGGCTGCACCAGCTTGCATTCCCACCAGCAATGCAAAAGAGATCCTCTCTCTCCGCATCCTTGCCAACATCTGTTGTTGCCTGAGTTGTTAATCTTAGCCGTTCTGACAGGCGTGAGGTGGTATTACACTGTGGTTTTAATTTGTGTTTCCCTGATTATGAGTGATGTTGAGCATTTTTTCATGTGTTAGTTGACCATCTGAATGTCTTTGGAGAACTGTATATTCATGTCTTTTGCCCATTTCTTCCCTGGATTGGTTTTTGGATGCTGGATTTGATAAGTTCTTTATAGAATTTGGATACTAACCCTTTATCTGATATGTCATTTGCAAATACCTTCTCCCATTTCATCTGTTGCCTTTTAGTTTTGCTGATTGTTTCCTTCTCTGTGCAGAAGCTTTTTATTTTGGTCGCAATAGTTCATTTTTGCTTTTGTTTCCCTTGCCTCCAGAGATATGCTGAGTAAGAAGTTGCTGTGGCCAAGATCAAAGAGGTTTTTGCCTGCTTTCTCCTCAAAGATTTTGATGGCTTCCTGTCTTACATTGAGGTCTTTCATCCATTTTGAGTTTATTTTTGTGTAGGTGTATGAAAGTGGTCCAGGTTCATTCTTCTGCATGTCGCTGTTCAGTTTTTCCAGCACCACTTGCTGAAGAGACTGTCTTTATTCCATTGGATATTCTTTCCTGTTTTGTCAAAGATTAGTTGGCCATACGTTTGTGGGTCCATTTCTGGGTTCTCTATTCTGTTCCATTGATCTGAGTGTCTGTTTTTGTTCCAGTACCATACTGTCTTGATGATTGCAGCTTTGAAATACAGTTTGAAGTATGGGATTGTGATGCCTCCAGCTTTGGTTTTCTTTTTCAAGATTGCTTTGGCTATTCGGGGTCTTTTCTGTTTCCATAGAAGTTTTAGGATTGTTTGTTCTAGCTCTCTGAAGAATTCTGGTGTTATTTTGATAGGGATTGCATTGAATATGTAGATTTCTTTGGGTAGTACTGACATTTTAACAATATTTTTCTCCCTATCCAGGAGCATGGACTGTTTTTCCATTCTTTTGTGTCTTCTTCAATTTACTTCATAAACTGTCTATAGTTTTCAGGTATAGATTTTTCACTTCTTTGGTTAGATTTATTCCTAGGTATTTTCTGGTTTTTGTGCAACTGCAAATGGGATCAATTCCTTGATTTCTCTTTCTGTTGCTTCATTATTGGTGTATAGGAAGGCAACCAATTTCCATGCATTGATTTAATATCCTGCAACTTTGCTGAATTCATGGATCAGTTATAGCAGTTTTTTGGTGGAATCTTTTGGATTTTCCATATAGAATATCATGTCATCTGCAAAGAGTGAAAGTTTGACCTGCTCCTGGCCAATTGGATGCCTTTTATTTCTTTTTTGTTGTCAGATTGCTGAGGCTAAGACTTCCAATACTATGTTGAAAAACAGTGGTAAGAGTGGACATCACACTCTTGTTCCTGATCTTAGGGGGAAAGCTCTCAGTTTTCCCCCATTGAGGATGATATTAGCGTTGGGTCTTTCATATATGGCCTTTATGATCTCAAGGTATGATTCTTCTATCCCTACTTTCTTAAGTGTTTTTATCAAGAAAGGATGTTGTGTTTTGTTGAATGCTTTCTTTGCATCTATTGGCAGCATCATGTGGTTCTTGTCCTTTCTTTTATTGATGTGATGAATCACATTGATTGTTTCGCCCCCTATTGAACCAGCCCTGCATCTTAGGTATAAATCCGACTTGGTCGTGTTGAATAATTCTTTTAATGTATTGTTAGATCCAGTTGGCTAATATCTTGTTGAGTATTTTTGCATCCATGTTCATCAGGGAAATTGGTATATAGTTCTCCATTTTAGTGGGGTCTTTATCTGGTTTTGAAATCAAGGTAATGCTGGCTTCCTAGTAAAGGTTTGGAAGTTTTCCTTCCATTTCTTTTTTTTTTTTTTGTCTTTCTTTCTTTCTTTCTTTCTTTCTTTCTTTCTTTCTTTCTTTCTTTCTTTCTTTCTTTCTTTTGAAGAGCCCCAAGAGAATAGGAGTTATCTCTTGCTTAAATGTTTGGTAGAATTCCCCTGGAAAACCATTTGGCCCTGGGCTCTTGTTTTTTTGTAGACTTTTTAATTACTAATCCAATTTCTTTACTGGTTATGGGTCTGTTCAAATTTTCTATTTCTTCCTGTTTCAGTTTTGGTAGTTTATGTTTCTAGGAATTTGTCCATTTCTTCCAGATTGCCCATGTTATTGGTGTATAATTGCTCATAACATTCTCTTATTATTGTTTTCATTTCCGCTGTGTTAGTTGTGATCTCTCCTCTTTCATTCTGGATTTTATTTATTTGGGTCCTTTCCTTTTTCTTTTTGATCATACTGGCTAGTGGTTTATCAATTTTGTTAATTCTTTCAAAGAACGAGTTTCTGGTTTCATTGATCTTTTCTACTGTTTTGTTTTTGTTTTTGGTTTTGATAGCATTAATTTCTGCTGTAATCTTTATCATTTCCTGTCTTCTGCTGGTTTCGGGTTTTATTTATTGGTTTTTTTTCCAGCTCTTTAAGGTGTAAGGTTATGTTGTGTATCTGAGACCTTTCTTCCTTCTTTAGGAAGACCTGGATTCCTATCTACTTCCCTCTTATGACTGCCTTTGCTGAATCCCAGAGGTTTTGAGCTGTGGTGTTATCATTTTCATTGGCTTCCGTGTAATTTTTAATTTCCTCTTTAACTTCATGGTTAGCCAATTCATTCTTTAGTAGGATGGTCTTTAGTCTCCAAGTATTAGTTACCTTTCCAAATTTTTTCTTGTGGTTGATTTCGAGTTTCATAGCATTGTGGTCTGAAAATATGCATGGTATGATCTCAATCTTTTTGTACTTGTTAAGGGCTGATTTGTGTCCCAGTATATGGTCTATTCTGGAGCATGTTTCATGGGCACTGGAGAAAAATGTACATTCCACTGCTTTAGGATGAAGTGTTCTGAATGTATCTGTTAAGTCCATCTGGTCCAGTGTGTTATTCAAAGCTATTGTTTCCTTGTTGATTTTCTGTTTAGATGATCTGCTCATTGCTAGAATTGGGTTGTGAAGTCCCCTACAATTATGGTACTATTATTAATGAGTTTCTTTATGTTTATGATTAATTGATTTATATATTTGGGTGCTTTCACATTTGGAGCATAAATGTTTACAATTGTAAAGTCTTCTTGGTGGATAGACCACTTAATTATGATATAATGCCTTTCTTCATCTCTTGTTACAGTCTTTATTTTAAAGTCTAGAATGTCTGATATAAGTATGGCTACTCTCGCTTTATTTGGTGACCATTAGCATGATAGATGGTTCTCCATCCACTTACTTTCAATCTGAAGGTGTCTTTAGATCTAAGGTGTGTTCTTGTAAACAGCATATAGATGGATCTTGTTTTCTTGTCCATTCTGTTACCCTATGTATTTTGATTGGAGCATTTAGTCCATTGACATTTAGAGTGAATACTGAAAGATATGAATTTTTTGCCATTATATTTCTTGTAGAGTTGGAGTTTCTGGTGGTGTTCTCTGGTCCTTTCTAATCTTTGTTGCTTTTGGTCTTTTTTTTTCCCCCAGTTTTTCTCCCCTCAGAGAGTCCCCCTTAAAATTTCTTGCAGGGCTGGTTTAGTGGTAATGAACTCCTTTAATTTTTGTTTGTCTGAGAAAATTTTAATTTCTCCTTCTATTTTGAATACAGCCTTCTTGGATAAAGAGTTCTTGGCTGCATGTTTTTCTGATTCAGCATATTGAATATATCCTGACACTCCTTTCTGGCCTGCCATGCTTCTGTGGATAGGTCTGCTGCAAACCTGATCTGTCTTCCCTTGTAGGTTAAGGACTTTTTTTCCCTTGTTGTTTTCATGATTCTTTCCTTGCCTGAGTATTTTGTGAATTTGACTATGCTATGCCTTGTTGATCATTGGTTTTTGTTGAATAGGAGTACTCTGTGCTTCCTGGATTTTGATGTTAGTGTCTTTCCCCAGGTTAGGAAAGTTTTCTGCTATGATTTGCTCACATAACCATTCTACCCCTTTTTCTCTTTCTTCATCTTCTGGGACCACTATGATTCTGATGTTGTTCCTTTTTAATGAGTCGCTGATTTCTCTAATTCATAAATATTGCTCTTTTGCCTTGGTCTCCCTCTTTTTTTCTGCCTCATTATTCTCAATAATTTTGACCTCTGTATCGCTGATTCACTGTTCTGTCTCATCCTTCCTTGCTGCCATAACACCATTCGAGATTGCAACTCCATTATAGCACTTTTTATTTCATCCTGAGTAGCTTTTACTTCTTTTTTCTCTGCAGAAAGGGATTCTAATCTATTTTAGACCCCAGCTAGTATTCTTATTATCACGATTCTAAATTCTGGTTCAGACTTCTTGCTACTATCTGTGTTGATTAACTCCCTGGTGTTGTTTCTCCCTGCTGTTTCTTTTAGTGTGAATTCCTTCATTTTGTCATTTTGAAGGAAGAAAAGGAATTAATAAACTAAAAAAATAAAATTAAAAGATTGAAGAGAACACACACACACACACACACAAATCAAATAAATGATGCTAGATGCTAGGTGTGTTTTGGTATGGTTGTTGAAAAAAGCTTGATAGATTAGAGAAAAAAGGGAAGAAAAAAAGAAATGAAAAGGAAAATGTTTGAAAATTTGAAAAAAATGAATACAATGAAATTATGGAAGTAAAATAGAATTTGATAAATTTACAAAGAGTAAAAAATATAGTAGAAAAAATTAAAGAAAAATATTTTTAATAAAAATTGAAAATAAAAATATTTTTTTTCTCTTTCTGTATTCAAGAAAAAGAAAAGAGACAAGAAAGAAAATTGAATAGATGGACCAGCAAATAGAGTGAAATACAATTGAAATTACATTGGTTTCCCCTCAAAGTCAAAGTATGAGGCACTTTATACTCTGTAAACTAAGCAGGCAGAGAGACATGTGGTGTTTCTAAAGAGTGAAGTCAGCCCAGTTGGGCGGGGCTTAGTGTAATGGCTCCATTTTCCACCAGATGGCACTGCTTAGCCTACTGGGGTGGATTGTTGTGGCACATGTAGGTGTATATGCACATGAGTGGGAGTGGTGAAAATGGCGTCATCCAGTTACCCAGTCTCTAGTATTAGAACTCTTCTCCCCAATCAGCAATCATGCACCCTTCCTTTTCTCTGGCTTCTGTCCACTCCCTGCATTTACATTGTCTGTGACCAAACCATGTGGTTGCCAGGCAGCACCTCTCTCCTGAATTTTATTTCAGATGGGGCTCTGTTTCTGGACCTTTCACTTCTGAGGGACTAGGGCTTTGACCCATTCTGACCCTCTGCAGGAGGATCTCACTGAGCAATGGTTGGGTATTGGCTGTATCCAGGAATGTTCTTGGGACTGTGTTGTTGCCAATGTCCAGAGACTGTGGCTGGGTGCCAGCCCACCCCAGAAAGAGTTCACACGATCATGTAGCAGCAGCATTTCAATGGTTATGGAAAATCACAAGACACATCTGGCACCAGGCTTCACCCTTAATGACCTTCTTAGAGCACCAGAGAATGTGGTTGTTCTCCAGGGTCCACTGGGACCTTTGCCTGTGGGGTGGCTGCACAGCCTCTACCAAATGTCCTCCCAGCAGGGGAACCACCTCTCCCCATGTGGCCTGAGACATCCCTGGACCTTACTCTGCTCCTAGGGATTTGCCCTTCCCACCAGACAACCACCCAGTATTGAGCTATAGAGTTTCAGACTCTGTACTCCTCTTGTTTATAGAGTCTTAATGGAATTTAATCTCTCTCCTTTCTCCTTTCTTCCTTTTCAGTCCCTGTGGCTGTTTCCACTTTTCCCCTTTGTCTCCAGCTGCTTTGGGGGGGTGCTTTTCCCATATCCCCCCCCCCCCCCCGGCACCATTTCTGTCCTCTTTCCCCAAGCAAAAACATCTCCCTGCCCTCCACGGCTTCTCTCTACCCGAGTTCACATCTCCACTCCATGTACGTGCTGAGTTCTGTGGTTCAGGTTGTGCCAATTGTTGTGTTAATCCTAAAATCAGTTTTCTAGGTGTGCATGATGGTTTGGTTTTGATCTGACTGTATTTCATGAACACGAGATGCAAAAAAAAAATTTCCATTCTGTTCTGCCATCCTGGCTCCTCCTCTATTTTTAATTTTTTGAGGAAATTCCATACTGTTTTCCAGGGTGGCTGCTCCAGTTTGCATTCCCATCAATAATGCAAAAGTGTTCCCCTTTCTCCACATGATACTAATGCTTTATCCAATATGTCATTTGCAAATACCTTCTCCCATTCCTTCAGTTATCTTTTAGTTTTATTGATTATGTCCTTCACCATGAAAAAATCTTGATAAGTTCCCAAAAGTTCATTTTGTTTTTATTTCCCTTGCCTCCTGAGATGTGTCACCTAAGAAGTTGCTATGGCTGAGGTCACAGAGATTACTGCTTATTTTCTCCTCTAGGATTTTGATGGTTTCCTGTCCCACATCAGGTCTTTTAAGTATACTCTTAGTGTAGCTAAGTACACACAGCACTACTGATGGTGGTGGAGCACAAAATATGGTAAATTGTGTCATTAACAAACTTGTCTCTCATGTATATGCACACTTGTATATTACATACTCATATAAAATCCATCAGTAACAAAGATTTTGAGGGCATCATTTGGGTCAGGTCTTATATTCTCTCTCTCTGTGTGTGTGTGTGTGTGTGTGTGTGTGTGTCTCTCTCTCCCTATATATATATGTATATATTTGGTATATAATTATATCTTTTCCATAGTTAACATCTGCAAGAATAAATAGGATTCCATGTGAAAAGTTCCAGTTAATAATATATTATTTTGGAAAATAATTGGTTTTTTTTGTTTGTTTGTTTCATTAGGTAGTGTTTAGTGGTTTTCAATCCAATTTTTAGGCACTCTAAAAATAGATCTTTTCTGAGCAAATATGAATCTAATCAAGGCAATGTATTGTCATATTTTATGTCTTGAGAAAATATGATTAATGTGAATAAGTATTTCTTAATATGACATATTTAAATAACTTTTCCATGGTTGGCTTGTGTGTTAGGAAATGATCTTCAGATTTAAATAATCCTTCATTGTTTCTTATGTGTAAGAATATCAGCACCAATGAGGAGCTCCAGCAGGAAAGCACTAAGCTATTTGTCTTTTTCAATACATGTGCCAAGGCTAGGAAATGATAAATCAGTACGACTTCAGAGGACAAGTTTTTAATTAAATGATACCCATAAGTCACCCTTTCTGTTTCCTTAGAGGTTTTTGAAAAAATCTTTCTAATTTGGCTTTAATGCTCAAATGTATGAATACATTCACTCTAAATCTAAATTACTTCACAATTTTCACCTCAATATTTTCTACTTATTGTAAAATGTCACTTTTAGCATTTCCAGAGTCTTTTATTAGGCACTTTTTTTATTATTGCCCAACTACAGCCAGCTTTACAAGTTTTAAATGTTTATAAATAGGGAAAAGCAAAACACTTTCCTATAAAATCTTGAAGTGTTGCAACAGAAAACAAACTTTAAAAAAATGAAACTTCATTAGAGCTTTACTGGGTTTGTGGACCATTTCCCTGCCATTCTCTTAAAGCGTCTTTTAAATCTCAATTTCAGAAGAGGTTCAGATGCTTTTGAATATATACTACTTACTTGTCTGGATAGCCCTTAAAACCAGTCTTAGGTCAGGCAGCTCTGAAATTAATGATAAGAATTCAATAGTATTCTTTCCATTCACAAAATAAAACAAAAAGGGGGGGGCAATAATTTTAGAGTTATAGAAGAGAATAAAATATGTAACTTATGAGCATGTATTAAAAGCTAGGAAGTAGGGGCACATGGGTGGTTCAGTCAGTTAAGCATCTGACTCTTGATTTCAACTCAGGTCATAATCTCATGATTTTGGGTTTGAGCCCTCCATTGGGTTCCATGCTGAGTATGGAACCCACTTAAAATCCTCTCTCTCTTTCTCTCTTTCTCTTTCTTTCTTTCTTTCTTTCTCATTCCCTCTGCCCCTCTCTTCCACCACCACCCCCACCAAAAAAAAAAGGCTAGGTAGTGTTCAATATTAGGAATTTTAGTTTTCATAACAGTCCCTTAATTGGAAATGTTGAAGTAGAAAAGATTGTGAACCTTGCCTAGAGGTGTATAGTCAGGCATGGAATTTCAATCAAGGTTTTTTCTGATTTCACAGTCAGATCTTCCTTTCATTCCCTCCTATATAATACTCACATTCCTGTAAGAGTATTTTAACTTGTAAATTTTAAAGTTTTACATACAATCTAAAAAGAAACAGAGGCCCAAATTACTCATGATAGTAATGGCATAAGGTTCTCGTTGTTCTTCATTGCAATTCCTTCATTTATAGTATATTTTAGAAAAACAAAATATTTTGTTTTTGTTGTAGAGAGTGAAGGGGTTTGGATAGTTAAGTAACTTTAGGTTGCAATGTAATCAATCCCTGGAGGTGAAGGGTGTGAGGAATAGCAGCATAAAATTTCCACACAACCACATGGGGGCAGTAGCACAGATTGTTAGGGTTTATGAGCCATGGAAAAAGGAACGGATTAGAGGACAAGAACTCTTTTTGTCGGAGTTTTGTATAAATAAAAACATGTAAAAATGTAGTATTTCATCAGCTTAAGTAGAGAAAAGCTATTTCAATCAATCAAGACTATAAGATTGATAGGAGATGTCTTATAGGCGTTTGCCAATTTATTTATTCAATAATAAAGACGTCTAGAAACACTAAATCACTGAATATTTAGTCAATGAGAAATTGCTATGTTATTGTACTAACCTACTGTTTTCAAAATATATTACAGGAAAGGGTAAAGTTCAGGGAGAACAAATTGAATATCTTCCAGTTTATTCAACATTCTACTCAGAGTTGTAGCTAGGAGCTTTCTGCTGGGATAATATTATATAGTAAGAGATAAAACCTCAAATTACCTTTTCAAAACATGCATAAATAACTAAGTAAAATTTAGTCAAATTAACAAATTTCTTTTGGGGAGTAAGTAAAATAATTTTGAGCTTTATTAAATATTTGATGCTACCATATGAATTATATTTTTAAAATTTATTTAACATTATCTGAGGCCATGTGTAGACACGCTGGTTGGCAAAGCCAGTGGAGCCCCTATCTGACAGCCAGCAATTACCATTCATGTGTATGAGTGATTTGGTATGATCACTCTAGTCAAGCCTTCAGATGACTACAGCACCAGCTGACATCTGACTGTGACCACATGAAAGACTCCAAGTGAAAATCTTTCACCTGAATTCAATTACAGAATTCCATTATGGAATAGCATATGCCTCTGCTCACAAGTATATGAACGTTAACATTTACAAAATATATACATGAATATATATTTGCATATATATATTTAAACCAGAATGCAATATGCACTCTGTAATATGTTTCCTACGACTGCCACAGTGTATCTGCTATTTAAATAATCTATTTCCTCATATCAAAGGTAGTCAGATTCCCCAATAGACAGACATCAGGTGACTGCTTTTCATGACTGTATACTTATAGAACAGTCTTTGAGACATTTCATTTACATGTTAACTATCTCTTTCTGTCTATTTCTCTCCTTACTTTTATTCCATTTATAGGATATTAACTTGGGACTTTTTTCCTTAAGTTTACATTTAGAAGTAAAGACTGAGAACTAAGTCTGAGACAATGAATGGTGAGCATTTTCACTTTCCAAAGCAAAGCAAAGTGCTAGACTCAAAGCAGCACTTATAATGGAGGTAGCTAAGAGAGAGTTTTGTGAACCATAGTTAAGACACCTTGTTTATAATTTAGGTTGATAGGATGTGCAATAAACACAGGTTACTTTGGAAAGGTTTGGATTTTAGTCTCAACTCCTTTTCTCAATTTCATATAAAATAAAAGAAACTTGGAGTTTGAGAGACACGGTGGACTGTGGTCATAAAAACCTAAATGACAAGAGGCTGGCTCCTATAACTCATGATTATAGTGTAGAGGACTGCCATTGGGAAGTATCTATAGTAGTAACAAAGCGAGTGGACCATTGGCCCTGTTTACCATGGTCCTATGTGTAGGCCACAGGGAAGCTGAACTTGAATCTTCTCAAGTCCTGAACAAGAGGGATGAATGGAAGCTTGAAGAGATCTCAGCAGAAAGAGGGTGGAAAATTTATCTGATTGGTCATGGGTTAAGGGGAAATTATAAATAATCAAGCAGAAAAGTCACATTTACATGAATCAAGGATGCTGCAGATAAAACATCCGTGGCAAAGAGGACCTTATCCACAATCCACAACATTTCTTGTGAAAGAATCAGTTTTCAAAAACGTGAGGCCAGTTCAGACAGTACCAGTCAAGTAAGATATTTCCTGTTGCGCTAGTTTTGACTACTTCAGGAGAGGTCAGAAACTCAGCAAATTGAAGAAAGAGGGAAAGAGAATCTAGGAGAGGAAATAGAGGTCACTATGATCCTATTCTACATGTCGGCTTCCACCAGCACAAATTAAAGGAGGGAAGCATTAATTGTGAACGAAGTTTGGAATTGTGGTTATCACACTGGGCTAGACATAATAAATTGATAACAATGAGACTGACTGTATGGGGGATGAAAGTGATTTGTCTAAGATGTAAGAATTGAGGACAACAAGCTAGCCCAAATGAAGTGAAGCGCTTGCAAAATTTGTCAAAATTTGCAAACAAAAACTTTTAAATGCTTTATGATTATAGCCCATGTCCAGATATTTCAATACACTTGATTCAAGCACATCTCTATCAGGGGTGAAAACTCATGGATAGAAATATTGAAGCAAAATCTGCATAATCATATGATAAAGCTATAAATAGCATTGCAATGTTTTACATAGTGTGCTTAATGCCAAGAAATAAAATTTTAAGTTGAGAAGTGTCAGAATAGGAAAAACTATAGAGTAAGAAATAAACACTTTTTTTCTGTGTAAAACAAGGAAAATAAATAGACCCTCCTGTCGAAATGTCTATAGTAGGGGAAACTACTCAATTATTGCTTTATACCCCCTTATCTCTTTTGTTCCTATATATGCTAGAAATTGATAATATCACTATAGCAGAATGCATTTTATAGAGTTTGTCACATCTCTTTCCCGTATGTTCTTCCATAAAGCTGTATGAACAGACTATTCCCCCATCAAGGAGTAGAGCCTATAGCTCTACTTCCTTGAATCTGCTTGGACCTTGTTATATCTTTTATCAATAGAATTTGACAGAGAGACAATGTGTCAGTTTCCAGCGAATCACTTAACTGGCCTCATGGTAATATTTTGTTGAGAATTTTTGCATCTATGTTTATCATAGATGAATCATATAGCTTTCTTTTTTTGTGGTAACTGTGGTTTTGGTATCAGGGTAATGCTGGCCTCATAGAGTGTATTTGAAATGTTCCTTCCTCTTCTAATTTTTTTTTTTGGGAAATGCTTTGTAGAGTTGATATTAATTCTTCTTTAAAGGTTTCATAGAATTCACCTGTGAATCCATCTGGTCCTGGACTTATATTTTTTGGTAGTTTTATGATCACTGATTCAATTTTGTTTGTTTTAATCAGTCTGTTTGGATTTTCTATTTCTTCCTGGTTCAGTTTTAGAAGATTGTATGTTTCTAGGAATTTAGCCCGACTCATTAAGAAAGAGAGAGAAAAGATCATAAATGAGAGAAGTAACAACTGACACCACAGAAAAACAAAGAATTATAAGAGAATACTATTAGCTGGCTTCTTAGATTTTCACCTCTTACAGTGCTCCCTCTAGATACTAAATCACCATATTGTAAGAATCCAAAGCCACTGGAGGCCATGTGTAGATACCCTGGTTGGCAAAGCCAGTGGCAAAGCCAGCAATTACGATTCATGTGTATGAATGATTTGGTATGTCCACTCTAGTCAAGCCTTCAGATGACTACAGCACCAGCTGGTATCTGAATGTGACCACATGAAAGACTCCAAGTGAAAATCTTTCACCTGCATTTAATCAACTGGCAGACCCATAACAATAGTAATTCTTTTTTTTTAAGCCATTATGTTTTTGGGTGTTTTTTCTGCAGCAATAGATAACTAGAATTATCTATAATTCTAAAACTGAAGATGATGGCTTCATTTTTGCTTAAGTTTATATAATTTCTTTGAAGTGTAATGAAGTCTTATTTTATGGTAATATATCTTAGTTTGGATTCTCAAAAACATAGCTTATGTGATAATGCTTTATTAGGGAGTATAAAGCTAGAGAAACAATTAATAAAAGAAAAAGGCAGTGAGACAGGAGGGAAAAAAAGGCAAAAAATTCGGGCATATTTCTAAAGTGGCTACAGTATTATAAACACAACTGCTCACTGAAATCATGCAAATGTCTCTGGATAGGCCATATGGAGTTATTATATCTCAGAATAATTGTCTGTGGAGAACAAAGGAGAAGAATTCATTCCATGGTTCCTTCACATTCATTGTCTCTCATTAGTCGAAATCTACCCAAAGGGTGTTTAGTCTCTCATCCTTCCAGGTTGTGTTGCTTACGCCTCCTTGACAGCTGCAGAGGACTCCAGAATCATAACTGTTAGCATGGCACTTTGAGTGTGGAATTTATAGGAAGAGTCAAAGGCTCTATGGGTGAGATCAGTCCAGGCTTAGATGCCATAGCCAGAGCTTCTGCTCCATTGGAGCAGTTGATGTCTTGTCAGAGCCTGGCTCTCACTCTAACAAACCTTGAAATATTCAGGAATTCTAAGAGATGAGGTCAGAACAGTGGCAGTTGGAGCACTCCATTGACCAAATGCCTGAGGGATCAGGAGGCAGGTAAAGCCAAGTAAAGCAGGGGAAGCGTATGAATTGGATGTGATAAAATCCACCTGATGGGCCACTCAGATTCATATACAGATCTTCTATAAAGAAGAGGGATTGGAAATCCAATTATTCAAGGTACTAGTTTGCAATATTTCTTAAAAGGCTAAAGAGAATTAAAAGACTGAGGTACAACTGGTGTTTGGGCCATAATTATTTCTTGCCATCTCTTTTTTCCAGCACTCCTTCTAGAGTTTTTGTTGTTTTGTTTTTACCTTGAGCCTGCACCTTGGCTGGTCTAAGTCATTTGTATTGTTGAATTGTCCAGAGTATCACATCCTGCTGAAGGAGTTTCACTGACCCTTTCAAGGCTGAAAGTATATAATTGACTTGTCAGAGTGGCTACATGACCTTTCTGAAGAGTGTTGCTATATAAGGGATTCAAAATCAGTCTCAGATGTTGGCAAATTCTTTATTCAGTAGGATCAATAGCTAGATCAACATAGTGAGAGGAAATCTATGCTATTAGTTCATCAGTAGCTACCTGTTTTGCAAACACAGTCCTTTCTTTTGTGGGCCCACAGTGCAATCCCTGGAGTGGCTGATGAGAGTATCTGTCTCACATCCACAAAACAGGTAATTTTATCTTTCCTGAAGTATATCTTCTCTGGTTGGTATTATATGAGTTACAACGATACACATATTTGTGCCCTCTTCCATACAGAGATCCATGTACCTCTTCCACAAACTTTCTTGTCTCCAACCTTTCAGTGTTGGTCCTTTCAGATTTTTGACCCACTATCCAGATAAGTCCCACTGCCCAGTAGTCAATATAGTATATCCACATTGCAGGCCAACTTTTCTTGCATATAAGTTATAATCAAGTGTACTGCTCACAGCTCTGACTTCTGGAAAATTTTCCCTTCACCATTCTCCTTCTGGACTACCCTTAGGGCAGCAATCATCCATCTCTGGCTTCAACCAATGTATTACATGGACACATCTATGATTCAGGCCCAAATCCTTTAATTTTAAGTTACTTGGTTATAAGAAACACCGAAAAGGCCATAGGTGTGAGTTAAAGGAGAAGCAGAACTGGGGGTGCCTTTAAAGCCTATTTATAAGTAAAATAATTTTCACCGTATTCTGGGTTTTTCTGCTATGTCCACTCAGTCTTGTTATTTGCTGGATCTTTTAATGCCAGCTGAGAATAAGTTTCACTAGTCTCAAGGTCATTTAGTACTCCATGGTCATTCTTTACTCCAGCCTAATAATAGCACATCAAGAGTTGATTTTCCTCCCTTCCTCCCTCCCTCCCTCCCTTCCCTTTTTTTTTTTTAAACCTTATTTATTTATTTTGAGAGAGAGAGAAAAAGAGAGAGAGAGCATGAGCAGGAGAGGGGCAGAGAGAGAGGGAGAGAGATACAATCCTGAGTAGGCTCCCCACTGTCAGTGCAGAGCCCGATTTGAGACCCGAACTCAAAAACTGTGAGATCATGACCTTAGCTGAAATCAAGTCTGACGGTTAACCAAATGAGCCACCCAAGCACCCCAATGGTTCATTTTTCAAATGGAGAATTTTTCTCTACTGTGAAGGAAGGACATGATCTTGTTCCAAATAACCGTAGTGGTTTACATAATGATATATAAATTTGATAGTCTGAAATGTCAGTATTTTATAACTAGAATTTAATTCATTTCAATTTTCCTTATATTATTGGGATACAAATGTTAAAATACATTTCCATGAATTTTAACACAAGAGAGTCTATTATAAATATTTCACCAAATTAAAAAAATTTGTGACTTACAGTAACACATATGCATGTACTCATGTAAATAATTTATTAAGTATTTCTGTTTTTTAAATTTTGTCTATAGGATGTATAACTTTAGTCAACAGTAAGTGTGGTGCAGAGAAGGGAACACTGGACAGAGAGTTGAAAATATGGGTATATGTTTTGTTTTCTCTATTTTCTTGTTCTACACTGCATGTCACATAGTTAAACCCCATTGATTTACTAAGTGCCAGTCACAATTCTAAACTTAGTTGTAATAATTTCTGAACATCAGAGGACCAAAGGGACATTTTCTTTTATTTTGTTTCTGTCTCATAAATTTTAGAAACTTTCTTTTTTTAATTCTTGACCCTGTGCCCCCAATCCTCAAATATGATGATTCACAATATTTGAATATTTGGCTAAAACTAGTAAGATTACCATAAATACATATAAATTCATCAAAAAACTAATTGTTCCTGTCTATGAGCTTGAAGCCATTCCAGAGAAGAGATGGGTATTGAGGTTAACTAGAAAAGTGGGTATCTTGTAATTGAATGATATATGATGAGGTATTATTCTATCACAGTATAGTGGGATAAACTATAACTTGAGAATGTGGCACATATTAATATTTTTTCAATGTCTAAAAATTTAATAGAAAAAATCAGTTTATGTCATTTTGGTTATATTTATTATCTTTATCTTTATTTATTATATTTATGTTTATTATATTTATATTTATTATTTATTTATTGTTCCTCAATCCTATAGAAAGTAAAAAGAGAAAAATTATTTTCACATAGTATTTACTTTCTCATGAGGCTTATATTCATATTTTACTCATATTTTCTTTAAAAAATTAAAAAAATTAACGTTTATTTATTGTTGAGAAACAGAGAGAGACAGAGCATGAGTAGGAGAGGAGCAGAGAGGGGGAGGCACAGAATCTGAAACAGGCTCCAGGCTCTGAGCTATCAGCACAGAGTAAAATGCAGGGCTCGAACTCATGAACCATGAGATCATTACCTGAGTCGAAGTCAGATGCTCAACCAACTGAGCCACTCAGGCACCCCACTCATATTTTCTAGGATGAAATAAGCCAATTATTTCCATACATTAAATTAAAGACTAATTTTGTGTTTGATTTTTTACTTTGTAATTGTCATTCCTTGAATTAATTCTGCTCCCCAGATTATTGAAATATCTCGAGCTTTGTAATGCTTTATATATGGTTGTATAAACTTTCTTTTAAACTTTTATTTATTTATTTAAAAACATTTTTTTAACGTTTATTTATTTTTGAGACAGAGAGAGACAGAGCATGAAGAGGGGAGGGCCAGAAAGAGAGGGAGACACAGAATCTGAAACAGGCTCCAGGCTCTGAGCTCTCAGCACAGAGCCTGATGCGGGCCTCGAACTCACGGACCGTGAGATCATGACCTGAGCCAAAGTCGGATGCTTAATGACTGAGCCACACAGGCGCCCCTTAAACTTTTATTTTGAAATAATTTCAAACTTACAAACATGCAAGAATAGTAATAATATAGAAAATCCCAGTATATCCTTTACTCAGATTCATCAATTTTTAACATGTTGGTATATTTGCTTTTTCACTGTGTTTTTACCCCTTTTTATTTCTTTTGTTTTAAAATATTTACTTTTTGAGAGAGAGAGAGAGAGAGCGAGCGAGCAGGGGAGGAACAGAGAGAGAAAATGACAGAGGATCTGAAGCAGGCTCTGTGCTGACAGTAGTGAGCCCCATGTGGGGCTCAAATTCATGAACCATGAGACCATGACCTTTTTTATTTCTAATAAAGATAGAAATGACCCCAGCCCTTTTTCATTTCCAATAACGTTTTTGTATTTCATTTAAAATAATAACATAGGGGCGCCTGGGTGGTTCAGTGCATTAAGCATCAGATTCTTGATTTCGGCTCAGGTCATGATCTCATGTTTCCTGACTTTGAGCCTGGCTTTGGACTCTGCACTGACAATGCAGAGCCTGTTTTGGATCCTCGGTCTCCTTCTCTCTGCCCCTCCCCAAATAGTGCACATATGCTCTCTCTCTCGTCCTCTCTCTCAAAAATGAATATAAACATTAAAAAAGTAAAAATAAAGTAAATCATAGTACAATGATGAAATTGAGGAAATTTAGCATTGATACAATGCATTGATACTCCATATCTAAATTCTATTAGCTGCCCAATATCGTACTTTTATGTTATTTATTTTTGCATTACAGGATCCTCCCCATGATCATGTACTATATTTAGCTACGAAATCTTGTTAGTGTTTTTGAATCTGGTGTTATTTTTTAGTCTTTCTATGACATTGATATTTGTGATAAAAACAGATCAATGTTAAAATTAAAATGTTTCTTATTTCAGGTTTGTTTTTTGTTTTTTCATAAAAATCCTCCCTTAAATATGGAATCCATTAATGATTCTTGCTGAAACAATTTTTCTTATGATGGTGGCAAAATGAATCTTTTCCAGCTCTACCATGTATACTAAAAGCCATGAAATCCTACAAACAACTGAATAAGGGACAATTTGTGCATCAAATAAATTAGGACATACTGGAATATAACCACTGAGTAAAATAATTAGCGAATATTCCTATATCTACATAATATACCAAAATTATTCCCATACCTTGTAGTGAAAGAGAGAAAAAAAAAACACTATTCATTCCCCAATTAGAGGAGGTCATCCAGAGGGCATGACCTTTAGTTGACCTGGAAGCCAGGCCCAGTAATTAGAGTCTCCTGCCCTCAGAATGTGGGTTCCGCCCACCATTCCCACAGTCAGAGCCATTTCAGTGATGGATTCTTGGGAGAGCAGTACGTTCTTGAGTCCGTCTGGGAAGTATATGTGACTGAACCCTGCTAAAGCCCCTCTATAAAGTTTTAAAATTCCAGCAAGCAGGTGCCAAGATCTGTTTGTCTTGAGACGGCCAAACACAAACCTTGTAAGTAAATTCCCTTGCTTAAATTAAACCTGCCACCTAACAATCTGGAGAGGTCTTTCCTTGCCCTTTACTTACGGGGCGTGGTTTCAAATTTCACCTAGGGAAACTCCCAAAGTTGCAAACCAACAATTGGCTAGAAGAAATGGGTCTTGGGGAAACAAACAAACAAACAAACATTCGCAGGGGAAATGTGGAGAGAGATGGCCTGTATGTTAGATGCTTGTGGACCGCCATGCGAGTACGCAGATGCCCTGAGAACGCACGTTACTTTTCAGGTATTTGTTTGAGAAAATTGTGTATCGTGCACTGCGGCAGCAAAGAGAAACGAAGTGCTGCCACAGCGGTCTGGCCTCTACTCTGCGCAGGTGGACTGACCACTGGTGCCCAAATAGAGGCTGAAGCTCCAGTTAGCAAGTTGGTTGAATAGATGAGGTTAGAGGAGAACATGCAGTTGTCCACTATTCTAGCTTCAGAGCTGGCAGACAGGATGGGAAAGAAGGATAAGCTGGACACCTGAGTGTGCTATTTTGAAAATGCTGGACAGAACGTAGGGCTATGGATTATGTTTCCAGACTTCAAAGCCTGGTTAGGAGACTACAAGGGGAATCCCTGGAAGGTGAGGAGAGCAGAGGAGAGGACGTTAGAGTGATTGACAATGAAATGGAAGAAGCCTTCCACATTGTTTGACCCCTAATACAAAAGAAACTTTTATTTTTAAAAAAATTTTTATAATGTTTATTAATTTTTGGGAGAGATCGTGAGTGGAGAGGGGTGGAGAGAGAGGGGGGTGACACAGAATCTGAAGCAGGCTCTAGGTTCTGAGCTATCAGCACAGAATTCTAGCCTGGGCTCAAACTCATAAACCACGAAATCATGACCTGAGCTGAGATGGGACCCTTAACCCAATGAGCCACCCAGGCACCCCCAAAAGAAACTTTTAAATAGTAATTATTCTAGACTTCTTATAATGACTGATGCCCTAGCTTAGTTATGAGCCCTAGCAACTGACCCTTCAATAGATACATGGATTGGGTGCATAGAAAGACCCAGGTGAGATGACTTATTGCAGAGACTGCTGAATTGTTTTTTAAGTTTATTATTTTGACACAGAAAAAGCATGAGGTGGGGAGGGGCAGAGAGAAGGAGAGAAAGAGAATCCCAGGCAGGTTCCACACTGCCAGCACAGAGCCCGATGTGGGACTCGAACTCACAAAACCATGAGATCATGACCTGAGCCTAAAGCAAGAGTCAGTTGCTTAACTGACTGAGCCACCCAGGCGCCCCCTTGTTTTCATTTTTTATTTAAATTCCAGTTAGTTAACATACAGTGTAATATTAGTTTCAGGTGTACAATATAGTGATTCAACACTTCCATACAACACCTGATGCTCATCACAGCAAATGAACTCCTTAATACTCTATCACCTGTTTCCCCCCACACTCCCATCAGTTTGTTCTCTATAGCCAAGAGTTGGTTTCTTTCCCCCTTTGCTCATTTGTTTTGTTTCTTAAATTCCACATATGAATGACATCATATGGTATTTGTCTTTATGTGACTGACTTATTTCAGTAGGCATAATACTCTCTAGTTCCATCCATGTCATTACAAATGACAAGATTTCATTCTTTTTTATGATTAATTTCCGTTATGAACACACACACACACACATATATATTCATGCATATCACCTCTTTCTCCATTCATCAGTTGATGGACATTTAGTCTGTTTCCATAGTTTGGCTGTTGTAGATATGCACCAGCATTTCTTTGTAGCACAGATATGGTAGTAACAAATTCAGGTTTTCTTTATCTAGAAATGTAGAAATGTCTTTTTTTCTATACTTTAAGTTTTGAAAAATAATTTCACTGGACATAAAATTGTTACTTGAAAGTTATTTTTTTCGGCACCTTTGAATATGCCATTCTTCTGGCTTCCATTATTTCTGATGGAATTTCAGCCATTAATATTCATTGCCCTGTATGTTTTGTATTAATTTATTCTTGCTCTTATTAATGTTATATGTTGGCTTTTAGCAGTTTAATTGTGATGAGTCCACGTGTGATTTCCTTTGTGATGTTCCTATATTTTCCTTTGTGAGGTTTGTTAAGTTTCTTGGATCTGGAAGTTACTGTGTTATACCAAGTGTGGGATGATTTGGCTGTTATTTCCTCAAGTATTTTTCTGCTCCTCTCTCTTTTTCTTGTCCTCTGGACTGTACTTTCACACAGTATGGAATGCTTGATATTGTGCCACACATTTCTGAGATTTTTTTCATTTTTCCTTTATCTTGTGCTTTTGATGGTAGACGATTACTCTTAGCCTACTTTGAAGTTCAATAATTCTTTCTCTGACAACTCAAATTTGCTCTTAATTCCATGTGGATAATTTTAATTTTTATTGTTTGTCAATTCTAGAATTTCCATTTGATTTATTTAATAGTTTCTGTTTCTCTGATGAAATTTTTTCAGTAATTCTTAGCACATAATCCTACTTCTGTTTTCCTTTAAATTTTGAAACTATGCATGAAAGGACTATCTGCGGAGTCCAAAAACTGAGTACACTGAGACATTCAGAGTTCTTCGTATTGGCTTCCTTTTCTTCCCTGAGTATTGGTGGCAATTCCATATTTCTTTGCACATTTACTCCTTATTGGAATAATGGACAATGTAGACAACTTCTGATTCTCTTTTTGGTTTTCTGAGAATTTCTGTATTTTCATTTTATTTATTTGTTTCATTGGCAATTTTCTAGATTCACACTGTGAAATCTGTCTCCCTATGGTATTCCATTTCTATGTTTTACTTTTTTTTGTTTTGATAACATTTTCCTGCATACTTTAAAGTCAGGCGAAAGTTTAAGCATGATTAAACTCAGATACCTCCAACAATTAAAGCCTCTGTCCTGTGCTGAGTCATGTGTATGGCTTGAGGAACACATTCAAAGAGACAGAAAATTCTCAAGTCTCCCTAGACTTTGAATTTTCATTGCGTTTTTAGGGTCTCATCAGGTATATGTAGTTTAATCAGCCTTCATCAAGGGAAGATTATGTAGTAAGTTTATTTTCTCAGTCATTTTCCATGTCTCGCATATGCAAAATTTTCTCTTAAAATACTGGAAGCTCTGATGCATGCCTCAGAAGGTACTACTTCGGGCTGATAGTACTGCAGGTGTGGTAGCTTTAACTGACGATGGGATTATAATACCTTCAGGCAAGAATAGCACAAAATCAGTGTGTTCACACAACACAGAAACAATAAACACTTCTCAATCGTTGTCTGAACATAGTTCTTTTTTTTCTTCTCTTTCTTTTTTTTCTTTTTCTTTTTTAGTGCCTGAAATGGTGATTTTAAATATTTTCCAATATTATTGTTTTTTTTTTTTTTCCTGCAGAGGGGATTACCAGACTTCCTTGTTACATCTCATTACCGGAAGTAGAGTCCTTAAGTTTCAACCTGTTAAAGTAAGCAAATTATGCATGCTTCCTTATTTCTTCTTTCTTACACACAAGTTTAAGCGTGGGTGTGGTTGTAGGTGTAGGTGTTTGTTTGTACTTTGCTTTTTTCCACTTAATATATCCTTGAAATCATTCCACATTCATTTCTGTAGTTGCTCCTTACATTTTTTAACTGCAAAGAATTTCTTTGTGCTCACGTACCATAGTTTATTGAAGCAAAGTTCTGTATTGAAACACTTAATGATTTCCAGTGTTATTTGACAACAATTAATCCTGTAATATATAATCCCATGCCTATGTATTTTTTTTTTTTTTACTTTTGTGGTGTTATCTTCAAAGTAAGTTCCTAGAAATAGAATTTCAGTGAAGAAGGAAAAATACCATGTAGTTTTGTTAGGTATTGCCAAATTTGTCCATAATCCACTTTTTTGGCCTTCAAACAGCAGTATATGAGAGTATTTTTTTCTCTGTAGCCACAGTTTTTAATTTCTGGCCAATTTGATGAGTGAGGAATTGCACTGCAGTATAGTTTTTATTTGTGTTTCCTTTACCATGAGTTTACATCATTCATATGTTTAATTTTATATTTTAATTTGAATTGTCTGTTTATGTCTTTCACACTCTTTAAAAAGTAGGATTTATCTGAGACAAGCTTATTGAGTTATAATTCAAATGTGGTAAAATTCACCCTTCTAGGTGTACGATTGTGATGAGTGCTGACAATGTATACAGTCATGCATCCACCACCACCATCAAGAAATAGAATATTTCATTTCTCTGAAAAATCACCTGTGACTCTTTACAGTCAATTCCCTCTTGCCATTTAAGTTTTCTTTAGTTCCTCTCGGCAAAATTTTATAATTTTCACTGTATAGTTATTGAACATATTTTTTGTCAGCTTAATTCATAAGTATTTCATATTATTAATGCAAGGGTATGTGGTATATGGTATTTTTATAATTTAAATTTTTGATTGTCCGTTGCCAGTATACAGATATGCAGTTAAATTTTATGTAAAGTTTACCCAATAATTTTGCTAAACTCATTTATGAGTTCTGGTAGCTTTTAAACAGATTCAGTGGGATTTTCGATGTTAATGATTATCTGTGAATATAAGTTTATTAACTCCTTAGCAAATAGTCTACTTTACTACTACTAATACAACTACCATCACCATTATCATTATCATATGTATTTGTCTTCTTGTGTTGGCTTGAACAAAGGTTGCCAAACTTTTTTTGTAAAGGGCCAGATAACAAATATTCTTGGCTTTCTGGGGCTTATGTAATCTTTGTCACAAAGTACTCAGTGCTGCTGTTACAGTGGGAAAATGCCATAAACAATACGAAAGCAAGGGACATGGCTGGATTTGGCTCACGGGCCATAGTTTCAGATAGCTTTCTTTTCTTTCTTTCTGTGTTTCATTTTGGAGGTTACTATTGCTGTCTTCAAGTTTTCTAATCTTCTCATCTGCAATGTCTAACCTATTGTTATCCCATCCAGTGTGTTTTTTATCTTCACATATTGTTTTCATCTCATATGTTTGGGAACTTTTTTGTATCATCCATGTCCAGTTTTTTCCTCCAATCTTTGAATATGTAATAACTGTTTCAGTGTCTACCAATTCTGTCATGTTTCATTTTCTGGGTCAGTTTTAATGGATTGATTTTTTTTTCCTCCTCATTTTGGGTTATATTTTCATTTAATATTTTGGGTTATACTATTTTTGCATTCCTGATGAATTTTTTTTTTGTTAGATTCTGGGCATTGTAAATGTTGTCTTCTTATGTGTAGGACAATTTAGTTTTTCTATAAAATCCTTGAAACTTTTTTCTGGAACATGATTAAATTACCAGGAAAGACTTTGATAATTTGAGTACTACCTTTTGGTAGGTGGGACCAAAGCTGGGTTTAGGCTAGGATTAATCTTTCTCCACCACTAAGGCAAGACTTTTCTTAGTACCTTACCTGTTACCCCATTAATTACACATTTTGTTTTTCCACTCAAGCTGGTGAGCACAGGAATTTTTCTAAGCACTATGTGAACTCTATTTCTTATAATCTTTTTAAGTGATTCTTAAAGACTTCATTTTCCTCACCCAGATGGGCTGATGATTGTTCAACTGAATGTTGATGGGGATGCTCTTGAGATCTATGGCATTCTCTCTATGTTCAACTCTCTTCTCTCTAGTGCTCAGCCTTATGAAATTGCCTGGTGAAACTGTCTTGGGTTCCTTAGATCCTAGTTCCGTCCCTTCAACCCAGAGAAACCATTGTGCTTTGCCTAGGTTCTTCCTCCTTCACTACTCTCCAGATAGTTTCTCTAGGGTGTAATCTGGGACAATTGTGGGCTCGCTTCAGTTAATTCCAGTCTCTCAGTGACTATTGTCCTTCACTGTTTTATATGCAATATCTTTTTGTCCAGTATTTTGAATGGCATTGAATCCTATGTTTTGCCACAGTTGTTTCAGATAACAGGATAAATCTGATCCTTCATACTCCATTTTGGCTAGAGGCTATAGTTTTTATTTCCTCAATTTTTAAAAAATGGCCTTGAGAGACACATGGGTGGCTCAGTTGGTTGAGTGACTTTGGCTCAGGTCATGATTTCACAATGTGTGGCTTCAACCCCATGTCACGCTATGGACTGACAGCTCAGAGCCTGAAACCCACATCAAGTTCTGGGTCTCCCTGTCTCTCTTTCTGCTCCTTGCTGACTTGTGCTCGCTTGTTCTCTCTCTCAAAAATAAATAAATAAACTTAAAAAATAAAATAAAAAATTGCCTTGATTTTTATATGCAGTGCATTTTGTCTTTTGTCTGTGATATATTTTTACAAAATTTTCTCCCGGTTGATTTATATTTGATTTTGAGATGTTTTTAGTAATGTAAAAGTGGTATTTTTAAATTTATAGTCACATTTATCAATTTATTCATATGTTACTTCTGCATTTTATAGTCTGAAAACTTTCTCATATATTCAGGTAATAGAGGAATTCAGTCATTTTTTCTTAGAATTTATATTGCTCTATGATACCTTACAGGATTTGATTTCATGTTTCTCTAAATGGCTACCCAGTTGTCCCAACATCATTTATAAATTGTCTGTCTTGGTCTAGTTATTTGAGATAATTACAATATCTCCCCATCCATCTATTGTTTCAAAATTATACTAACTTTTATAGCAATTTCAAACCTAACAATCTGGGGATTAGTTGTTCTTTTGTGAAAGGTCAAGTAGAATCAAAGGAGGAATGAATTCATTTGGATAAGAGCCCAAAGCCATTGGGTTTCTTAGGATTTTGGTGTTCATTATTTCTTCAGTATTTACACATTGATTAAATACAAGACCAATTTGGCTGGTTTATGAACTGTTTTTATTTTGATCTACTCAGATTTTGTGAATAATTCCATAAATTCCACAATAGAAAGCTTGGATTTTTATTCATGGAGTACCGAATCATAGAATGTTAAGTTTGGAAATATATTTTGACACATTTCATCTGAATCTTGTATTCTTTTAGGAAACAAAAAAATATTTTTTACTTCCTCCATCCCAGAGAAATTCATATTTTTCTAAGAAGTCTTTTATACTGTTAACAGTTAACTCCATATTGTAAAGGAAAAACTCTGCTTTCTCCTTTATTCACTAATCAGTCTTAATGCTAATGAATCTCAATCTCAGTCATCAAATATGTGGCACATTTACCATTTCAGTTCCTCTATTCTCAGCAGATAACAGTTTGCCTCTCTTTTAAAATGTGTTACCTGGAATTATATTTAATCCTGTAGCAGTGACCTAAACCCTAGATCTATCAAATCTATCCTAAGGTATCTCTACCACAAGACATTTCATAAATTGTGATAAATAAGTTATAGTTTGATGGGCACTCTATAATTATTTATGGAAATACATTATTTTATCAATCATGTTTTACATGTTATGTTTAATGGGTCTGCACTCAAGTATTTATTAAGGTGAGTGACCGTTTAAAAATGTGCATGTCTTCCTATTATTTCTTGCATAATACTCTGTGTAATACTGCTCCCAATAAATTATATTCCTTAGCACAATAGTTTTTGAGGCATATTCTGCAAAACAGTAGGTTCCATGATCAGAAATGCTTGGGAAATACAGGCAAATTTTTTCCTGAGAAGTCATTATGTACATTAACACATTACTTGTTCTGAGATATCCAGTAATAAAACAATTGCTGATATTACTTAATCCAGTATTTTAGACTGGAACTATTCATTAAACTGGAAATAATGGTTTGCTATATAATATACTTGATGCTAACAATGTATAATGTCATGTGCAATGAACACTGCAGGTGAAATGAATATGGCATTTAAGACTATCAGCCAAATGTCAGAATGCCCTAAAATAACTATATGCAAATGGTAATTATTCACACACATCAAAAGTGAAATTTTATTCCATTATTTGTAAATAGCTGAGTTAGAAATAAAGGTAATTTTTATTTACCAGATCGAAAGTATAGAGAATTCAGAGAGCCTCAGAAATGGAAAAGTAGTTTTCAAAGAGAAAGTTTATGAAAATATCACTATTCTTGAAGGATAAAAGTGGTTTGTATACATTTACCTAATTTTGTTGATGCAATAATTATGTAAATATACACATGCTATATATGTGATGCTATAAAGTATGCAGTGGAGAGAGCACACTGATGAAATAATGACTACACAGCACTCAGTGTAATCCAAACATCTCCAAATGTTGGAGCATGCTTAGCATAAGTCAAAAAAAAAAAAAGATGTAGAACTTCTCATTTATCCCTTTTATTTTACATAGTTTTATGGTCTTTATAGTCCTCATATATGTATAAATGATCTGCTTCTTGAATTGACCTGCAAAGCAGTGATGTTATATTTCAGTGCCACAAGTTAAATATGCACATATTGTATGTGAAATTATATAAAAATTTAATTCAATATTAATTATATATTACATATAATCAAGTAATAACTTTCATTGCTTCCTTTATATTTTATGTTTTTGTTTTAATATAAAAGTAACAAACATGTATAGCTAATAGAGAATGCATTTAAATATATGATTGTTTACATATTTAAAGACTAGAGGCTCAAGAAGACAATATTGTTAAACAAGCTAAAATAAAAGGTAATTATTTTAAAGTTATACTTTTGAAAACTCATAGCATGTTCACTGCCTGTGCTTACACATACTGAGTGAACACGGGATCTCAACCAAGAAATCCGTGAAATGAATAGAATGCACTTCCACTTTGGTATTTTTATCTTCTTTGAATATATACCTGTTTTATTTAAAATAAAATAAATTATATTTTAAAGTGTTCTATATTTGTATATGTATATAATATGTAATTTGTATATATAATTTATATTTATATATAATTTTTATTTATTCATATATATCATGATATATATATCATTATATATACATATATACCATTCATATATATATAATTTATATTTATATGACAGTATTATGCAAGAAATTATAAGAAGATAATTATATATATTTATACATATATATAAATTATATGGTGATGAGAAAAATCATTTTCAAAGATAAAATATAAATAGTTTAATAAGGAAACAGGTTTAGGGAAAAGAAGAAAAAAAATTAAGGTGAAAATAGAATTCTTCCCCAACAATAGTACAGAAAACTAAAAGGTATCATTGTGAACAGAAGAAACAAATTGCATAGACTAGGCAATTGTTCTGTTTTTGTTTTTCTTCCATTTCCTGAATGAGCATTATGCTAAAGAAATGGCATTTCTAATCTCAGTTATGATAGGTTACTATTTTGTATTCTAAAGTAGAAAGGATACAAAATAAAATCAATGAATAAATTATCCCTGAAAAAATAACTTCATTTCTCAACTCAGAGGTGGCCATAAATTGAGGAGAGATTCATTTAAAATACCTCATTCACCTAAAATTTAATAAATTTTTGACATGTAGATAAGAGTCTTTAAAATGTAATGCATTACTTGCTAAGGTAAAATGATGGGGAATTTGATCTTCCCCATTTAATAACATGATTAACATGCTCTTCCAATTTAATACTGTTTCTAAATAATTTTTCAGATATATCATTTATCTAAACTTCAGTATGTGTTTTCTTGTGTGTGATGTTTATTTTCCCAGTTTTTAAAGAGACTTTTGCTAAGATTTATTTATCTCAGTACATGCTAAAGTAAATTTTCTAGATTAGAACTAAGGATTTTTTTTTAATGTGATTATATTAAGAGAACCTTGTGATTAAAAGCTGTGTTTAAAGCCATAAATGTTTCTTGCATTTAGTGTAGCCTGCTTTTGCCCTTAGACCTACTGTAACAGCATTTTCTTTGGCCAGCTGTGTGAATATTCAAGGTTTTTGGGGGGTTTACTCAGTGTTGAATAACACTCAATATTCTAGGTTATTGCAACTCCAAATGTGTTCTACAGACTAGAAGCATCATCTTGGAGCTTGTTAGAAATGCAAGATCTTGGGTCCCACGTCAGAACTATTGCAGCAGAATCTCCACATTAACAAGATCCCAAGGAATTCACATGCACACTAATGCTTAAGAAGCACCCACCTAGGTCCTAAGTCATAACCAACACCATTAAACATTAACTGATAGGACTTGTAAAGCCATTTACTAAAAAAAGGACTTACTCAATTTTGCACAGTAATGAACTTTAATTGGGGCGCCTTGGTGGCTCAGTCCGGTGAGCCTCCGACTCGGTTTTGGCTCAGGTCATGAGCCTGTTTGAGATTCTCTTTCTCTCCCTTTATCTCTTTCTCTCTGCCCCTCCCCTGCTTGTGCTCTCTCTCTCTCTCTTTCTCTCTCAATAAATAAATAAACTTAAAACAAAAACAAAAACAAAACACAACTCTTTGCTCCTAACCTGAAGTGACAAAGTTTTTCTATTATGATTTTTTCTAGATGATCTATAATTTTATGGTTTACCTTTAAAGCCATAATACATTTTTGGGGCGCCTGGGTGGCTAAGTCGGTTAAGCATCCAACTTCGGCTCAGGTCACCATCTCGCGGTCCGTGAGTTGGAGCCTAGCGTCCGGCTCTGAGCTGACAGCTCAGAACCTGGAGCCTGCTTCCGATTCTGTGTCTCCCTCTCTCTCAGCCCCTCCCCCATTCATGCTCTGTCTCTCTCTGTCTCAAAAATAAATAAACGTTAAAAAAAATTAAACAAAAAATAAAGCTATAATACATTTTAAGTTAATTTTTACATAAGGTATAAAATATGAATTGAGGTGATTATGTGTATGGATGTCCAAATTTTTAAGAAGCATTTCTTAAAAAGACCATCCTTTTTTTCCTGATCAGACAAACTTAAGTTTTGAAGGACTGTCAGGATATTTGCATAAATTTATTAACATGGAAAATGCCCACTAACACTTAAAACTTATTCTTTACATAAAGAATCAACTGCTTTCTTGGGATTTAGGGCCAAAGTTGAATATATAGAATTCCTGGTTACTAGAGGAGTCCCAAATGGGCTTGATCTCTTCACTTTGTTAAAACAAAGCGTAGCCCTTTATAGTCATTTAGCTGTTAATTTTCAAAAGACCATCCTTTATCCATTGCCGTACTTTTGCACTTAAAAAAAATATTCGATAGTATGGATCTGTTCTAGGCTCTCTATTGAGCTTTATTGATCCATGTGTTTATTTTTTTACCAATACCATACTGGCTTGATTTATGCTCTTATCTTTATTATTATTGATCTTTTTGCTTGATTTTGGTTTAGTTTGCTCTTACCTAATTTCTTATTGCGAAGCATACATTACTACTTGACATTTTTTCCTTTTCTATATAAGTATTTAATGCTAAACATTTTCCTCTAAGCATCACATTAGCTGCATTCCAGAAAATGTGATATGTTGTATTTTCATTTCCACTTAGTTAAAAATAGAGTTTAATTTATTTCAGTACTTCCTCTTTGATGCATGGGTTATTTAGAAGTGTGCTGTTTAACTTCCAAATACTCATGGAATTTTCCAAATAGCTTTTAGTAATTGGTACCTAGCCTAATTAGGTTATTGAAACACACTTTGTATTGTTTCTATTCTTAGAAATTTGTTGAGATTTGTGTTAGGGCCCAGAATAGTTTCCGATGGAGCTGAAAAAATATGTGTCTGCTGTGGTTGTGTGAAGTGTTCATTCAATATCAATTAGATCTAATTACTAGACAAAAAGCTTTATATTTTAGTGGTTGCCTATGGTCTACAATATACCTCTTTATCATTCTCCCTTTGAATAATAAACTACTTCATATATGGTGTAAGGAATTTATAATATATTTCTAATTTCTCCCATCGTTTGTATTATGGTTGGTATACATTTTACTTTTACACAGGCTGTAGACATACAACTCTTTTATACTACTTAATTACACAGTTATAATTACAAGAAATTAAGAATACAGAAAAATAAATAAAATTTATTTTACTTACATTTATTCCAGTGCTGTTCATTCTAACGTGCAGATCCAAATTGCTCTCTGGTATCACAGTCCTTCTGCCTAAAAAGCTTCCTTTAACGTTTCTTAGACTGTAGGTGTGCTGGAAATGGATTCTCTCCATTTTGTTTGAGACAGTATTTGTTCTTTGTTTTTTGAAAAACATTTTCACTAGTTATGGTGAGATGGGTATACCTTTCCTTTTGTGAGGCTTTTAGTGTAGGTATTTGAATTAACTGTAGTCAGGGATTGGACAGGGTTTGAGAATGGTTGTTGCTATAGTTACCCACAGTGCACCACAGACTTCAAATCTTCCAGCAATGCTTTCTGTCTTCCCTTTGCACTATACCTCTGTGAAGTCTGCCTCTTTCTTCTCTTCCGGGAGGATCCTATTACTTCTTAGCCTAGTGGGTAAATGAGATAGTGGAGGTGTTTTCTGATGGTTTGATTAAACCTTAATTTGAGGCAGTCTCTTGTCCCTGAATAATGGGATTAAGACCTTTACAATTTCTCATGCCCCTCCTTCAGTTGTCGTTTTGGACACAGTATACTCTCCTACCTCACCTTAATGTCAAATGTTTTCTGTTTATTTCTGCCTTTTGTAGTTATTTTATTTTATTTTATTTTATTTTATTTTATTTTATTTTATTTTATTTTATTATTTTATTTTATTTTACCAGTGTCATAAAGTTGACAGTTTTTGTGCCTTTTCCCCTAAAAATTAAGCATTTTGTTCTAAAAGGGAACAAAATTAAAAACAATTCTAAAACTCATTATGCCCCATTATGAGTAAAAGTCACAGAAAATGGAAAGCCCGATTATACTGCTCTTTCCTCCTAGGGTGAACTCCCTAGCAGACCTGCAGCATCTGTGCACTCTCAAGGGTCTTCAAGGAGCTGCTCTTTGCATTATTATTTTCTGCAGTGGATTGGTGAGGGGAAGCCCTGATTACAAGCCTATCCCTATATTGCCTCTTGCATATGTTTTTTGATGTGCTTCTGCTGTTCTTGTCAATATGATCTCAAGTCTTTCAGGAATTATTTATAATTTCTAGACTGACAATTTCATCATTTCTTATTTTTCAATGTGCAAATGATTTTACCCTATGTATGATTATAAAAATAAACACAGAAACAAATACAAACACAGCTATATAATTATAAATGAATATATTGGAGTAAATTTAAATGTAATATGACATTAAATATAAGTACTGATTTCCTGTAGGAGCTGAAGTATAATTCTATTCAATGTACCTTGATTCAGTTCCCTTTCTTGCTTGCTTGCTTGCTTGCTTGCTTTCTTTCTTTCTTTCTTTCTTTCTTTCTTTCTTTCTTTCTTTCTTGTTTCTTTATTTTATTTTGAGAGAGAGAGGCAGGGAGAGAGGGAGAGAGCATCCAGAGAGGCTCTGCACTGTCAGCCTGGAACCTGACATGGGGCTCGAACTCAGGAACTGTGAGGTCATGACCTGAGTCGAAACCAAGAGTCTGATGCTTCACTCATTGAGCCACACAGGCACCGGGATTCAGTATCTTTTAATCCTTTTTCTGAAACAATTTCCTCATTAAAAATTAAAAATTAAAACAAATACTATGTTGTACATCAATTATTCTTCAAAAAAATTAAAAAAAAACTAAAACTAAATAAAGTTGAAAATGACATTCGATGTTATCCCATAATCTAGGAAGATGTTTACAATTTATTGCCCATTTCCCCAAAGCCTTTTAATTTCTCCAAACAGCTTTTAATTTCCAGGAAAGATTCCTAGATGTAAAATGCCACTTTATGAATAATTTCTGTATTCCCCTTTTGGGCAAGCTGCTACTTATCTGGCAAGCTTTGAAAGCTAGTTTCAAAAAGACTTCCAAGGGACTAGTAATTAGCTTCTTTTAACTTTCAAAAACAATCTGTTTTGGTTTTCTTCCGTATCAGGAATATTTTATAAGATTTTCAGAGGAAATTTATCCATCTTTTTAAGATGGACTTAAGACAATATGATACAGTATCTAAGAATTAATGTAACTAAACCTTTTGCATTCAGAGATTGTATCTTCAAAAAAACTGTAAGGTAACCATGACAGTGACTGTATTTAATAGGCATGGTATTAATTATTATAAATTTATGTCTCTATGATGTTAATATTGAAGGTACAATGTTAGATGTTTCTAAACAGATATTTATTTTTAAATGAGAGTTTATTCTTATTTTGACTTTATACTAAATTATCTTTATCACTTTACATATCTTAAATATTTTGATAACTCATTTTTATTAGTACTGAAAAAATTAGTGATATTCTCAAAATTCATTTGAAGCTATACCACCCTTGCATACGATTCATATAATCGTGCTCCTGTTATAATGCCTTCTCTGTACCTAAGTAGTGAATAATGAACCAAAGGCACTGTGTAGCAGTAGCTGGTAACATTAGATTTATGGTGGAACAGGTGTTTATTATGTATCTCCTCAAACACAAATTCTCCATCCATTGGAGCAAAACCCAATGGAGGGGTTTTCACTAATCAGTTGCAATGATTCCTTGCAAACATCTCTCAGGAGAAATCGTGATGGGAAGTATATTAAATGATAACTTAATTTTAACAAACTTAGCATTATCCAGTATCTATTATAGATAATATTTAAATAACTCACACGAAATTTATATTGATAACTCATATGGTTTTCAAATATTTGGAAGGAACCAATCAGAATTAAGGTTATTATATAGTCTTTAACATCTCCTATGTTATTGACAGGTACTGAACTTGATTGCATAGGTAATAAAACTACACTTGTCTGATAATGACAAGAAAACAGAACAAAGAATCGACTCATATAGCTCTGGGGTAGGCAGCACTGTATGGCAGTCTCTCTTGTGCTTATTGATATGATCTACCTTTTCCTAAAATTTAAAAACTATATTTTAGGGGTGTCTAGGTGGCTCAGTCAGTTAAGCAACTGACCTCAGCTCAGGTCGAGTCTCATGGTTTGTGGGTTCGAGCCCCATGTGGGGCTCTGTGAGGACAGCTCAGAACCTGGAGCCTGCTTCAGATTCTGTGTCTCCCTCTCTTTCTCTGCCTCTCATCTGCTCCTGGTCACACACACTCTCTCCCTTTCTCTCTCAAAAATAAATAAACATTAAAAAATTTAAAAACAAACAAAAAAACCCAATATATTTTAAATTATACCCATATTTATTTATATATAAACTTGAACAAAATACCATTTGTTAAATAAAAGTATTTAAAAAATAATAAAGATAAAGGAGCTGCATTTTGAAACTAATACAATGCAGCCCAAATATTACTCACAGGAAGTTTCCTGCCATTATAGTTATTTATTTTAGTAAAAAATGAGATTACTAAATTATCCATTCACACCTTATAAAAACTAAGGACCTAGATAAAATTTTATATTTATAAAATTACACATTGATTAGAAGAAAAAAATCAGAATTGGTGAATGACTAATAGCTGGTCTAGTGAATGAACAATTAGAAGAATAAAGCCAACAAATCTCTGGAAAATTTGAGTATAGTAGTTAAAATATATCAAAATCCCTCTCCCACCAATAATCAAACTGTGGGAAAAATATGCCAAAAGGAAATTTGAAGGGGAATTTTAAAGGAAATTTTAAATTTTTATGAAAGAGGGATATATAGTTATATGTACAAGTATATTTAAATAATAAGCTACTCTCACCTATAGTAAAGTGATAGTGCTTGGAGCTTTATATTCCTTGGTTTATGAGCTAGAGATCTACCAGTGAGATTGACATCTTACTGATGCCTTCAGGTGCTGATGGAAGTACTCAACTTGGGTAATGCTCTGATGGCTCTTCCAGGTGAGAGAGGGAATGACTGCATTCATCTTCAGGGTTGTTTTATTAGAGATGTTGTTTAGGGGTGCCTGGGTGGCTCAGTGGATTAAGCATCTGACTTCAGCTCAGGTCATGATCTCACGATCATGGGTTTGAGCCCCATCTTTGGCTCTGTGCTAACAGCTCTGAGCCTAGAGCCTGCTTTGGATTCTGTGTCTCCCTCTCTCTCTCCTCTACTACCCACCCCCCCCGCCGCACCTCAATAATAAATAAACATTAAGAGATGTTGTTTATGGCTGTAAGGTGTTACAGAGTTTAATTCAACTTTTTAAATTTATACATATGTTCTTTTTCCCCCAGTGTACATCACATCACCAGATAGTTATATAGAGAGAATTTTCAATACGGCCTCAATATTGCACTCCAAAACACCACTCTCCCTCACCTACAGCCCTGTGGTAGTTTTATGCCAGATTACTTCTTTGTGGTGATTTTTTAAAACTTGGCTCATTATCCTCCATGAAATTTCACTCCACCACTTTCCTATGCACATTTCTTAATGTGCCCTAAGCCCAATCATTGATATATAGTATTTATTTGTTTGTTTGTTGATTAGCTGGTTGGTACTGTTTCTAAAATTAAAGCATCTTTTGGGTAGATAAAATGAAAATGGTCATTGTTTTCTTGTTGACATACATATAATGAAGACTTGACATTCCACAAAAGAGAGAAGTAGTAGACACACAGTAATAAGGCAGGTGCCATGGCGGCTCAATATCTCATGCAATATAGTTCATGAAACAGATTATTAGTATAGAGCAATTTGGCCATGTTATGTTATTTAAAATATTTATGGAAATCTATTCTTTCAGCTGGCAATAAGTTGTTGATCTTAACTGACCATGGCTCTCTCTAAAACCAGAAGTTACTGTCATTGCATGTTCTGCTATTACAGATTTGGCCCATTTTTTACCTTTGACTGATTGATTCTGGTGTCAATTAGAGTTGCCTTTTCATTGCAGCAGAAGGGAACATTTCAAATGGTTGTGTGTAATCATTCTAAGGGAGACAAGACAACCAAGCCTCTAACTTGATATTTCCTGTTTCAATTTTCATTTTATCTCTCTGACTCATCTTTCAATCACAGCAGTGCTGTTGTCAGATGGAAATGCAGTGATGGAAATTTTAACATGGCATAATTAAATATCTTTTGTTGAACCTCAGAAGGGAAAAAAATTCTCTCCTTTTCCAGGCACCCAGATTTTTTTAAGTGGCTGCTTCTCAGTTAAAATATTACTACAAAAATAGAATGTGTATGCTCATGCCAAAATGCACAGCTATACTTTCCCTGACTCTCAGAATGATTTTAGAGGTGGTACATTTCCAGTTTTGGGCTGATATTTTTTTCCCAAAGATGACCATTTGGATATAAATGTGTTTGTGGGTATCCTTCTAATATGTACAACATGGGTATCTGCATCATATATATCATATTATTAGATATATTGCATATATTCTTAGATATATAGCAATATTAGAGCAAATGAAAAATACACAGCAATATAAGCTTCCTTAAGATGGCATATTGGGTATTTTTTTACTTTAATCATTGGTGAATGAAAACAGAATAAAAGTAGGCGATCAGAACAGAGAGAGAGGCAAACCAAGAAACAGACCCTTAACTATAGAGAACATGTTTTCTGAAACATTCATATTTTCTGCCCATTTCTTCACTGGATTATTTGTTTTTCAGGTGTGGAGTTTGGTGAGTTCTTTATAGATTTTGGGTGCCAGCCCTTTGTCTGATATGTCATTTGCAAATATCTTTTCCCATTCCGTCGGTTACCTTTTAGTTTTGTTGATTGTTTCCTTTCCAGTACAGAAACTTTTTATCTTCATGAGGTCCCAATAGTTCATTTTTGCTTTTAATTCCCTTGCCTTTGGGGATGTGTCAAGTAAGAAATTGCTGCAGCTGAGGTCAGAGAGGTTTTTTCCTGGTTTCTCCTCTAGAGTTTTGATAGTTTCCTGTCTCACATTCAGGTCCTTCATCCATTTTGAGTTTATTTTTGTGAATGGTGTAAGAAAGTGCTCTAGTTTCATTCTCCTTCTGCATGTTGCTGTCCAGTTCTCCCAGCACCATTTGTTAAAGAGACTGTCTTTTTTCCATTGGATATTCGTTCCTACCTTGTCAAAGATTGGTTGGCCATACTTTTCTATCTTCTAAAAGTATTAGAGCTTTGCCTTTCATATGTAGGTTGTGAATTCACCAAATACAAGGTTGGAGTTCAAATTAACATGGGATAACATCAGCATCCATTGAACACACTTCTAGTTTTTGAGTGTCTCTGTCTCTCTTTTTTTTTTTTTTTTGAGTGCTTTAAAAATTTTTTTGATGTTTATTTTTGAGAGGGAGAGAGGTAGAGTGTGAGTAGGAGATGGGCAGAGCGAGAGGGAGACATAGAATCAGAAGTAGGCTCCAGGCTCTGAGCTGTCAGCAAAGAGCCCAGTGTGCAGCTTGAACCCATGAACTGTGAGATCATGACCTAAGCCAGAGTCGGACACTTACCAACTTAACTCAAGTGCCCCTTGAGGGCTTTTAGCCATATTTAAGAATCACTATTTTAGGAACTTAATTCTTTATTCGAAGTTTTCAAAGAAAAAAAAAGAATAGTAAACAAAACTCCTTTTATTTGTAATTATCATAAAAGTCATATAATGGGATCTCAGTGACTTTGTTTTCCTATATCTTGAAATACCTGGAAATTTCTATCGTAGCAGGAATTGTTTCATCATTACTCATCAATTATTCCTAACTTTGCTGAAGAAATAAAAGATTGAAATATTAAGAAAGTAAAAGAACAATGGATTTTTCTATAAGGCTCATGCTGTAACAAATGAAATGCAAAACAAAACTTTAGCCATTGATTCATTCTTACTTTTCTTATTGCCCTGTCTAAAATATTGCAGCATCTCTCAAAAAGTATAAAAGATGATTGGAAATACCATCTCTGCAGTATTCTCTTAGCTTTCTTGAACACAGTTGAGAATTTTCTGTTTATAATGGTGAAGAGAAGAAAATTCGCAAAAGAAGTTTACACAAATATTAGATGATCCCGTAGATAAATCAAATGAGGCAGATAACATTTCACTAGACTCTTAATGATGATGAAATAGATTGTGTAAGTACAGTTTCAGCTATGAGTCTTTAGATAGTGATATCCTAGATCAGTGTTCTCAAATTCAGGAAATCAACAAGTGGACACTATATTTCTAAGGGTGAAATGCAAATAGGACATTTTAATTCACTTCTTCATTCAACTGGAATAAGATCATCATAAAAAATTTTGCAATAAGAATCTGGACATTTTTTGCCCCATAAAGGATATGTGACCCTATTCTTTCTTCTTTTATTGTGTCTATTTATCAAAATGATCTTGATTTACTCCTAATAGACCAATGCCAAGAGCACTATCTAGTTTGTGTTTATAGATTTAAAACTGAGAATACTTTATAATTTTGGAGCCAAAGAAAAGCACTGTGAGCTGTTAAAACTTCAAAAGAAATTTTATTGTGTTTTGACCATGTAAGTGCTAGAGGAAAAAACAAAAGTAATGAATTTGAAACTATTCAGAAATGTGTCTGAAATCCAATATTTACAAGATAGACATGTTCATCATTCATACATGAAAATAATCAGAAGTTGGTTTTATATGGAAAATATTGTTCATTTTGGATATTTATCTTCAAACCTAGGAAAATACGGAATAAGGTTTGGGCTAGCCATGTTTAAATCTTTATAAAAATTTCTAATGGAATAGTTTGTAAATATCTCTTTATTCTTAGTTCTATGACTTACCTGTAACATGACTTAAAAGTCTTTAAAAATAAACAGGATCCCTTAGGAATAAGATATAGTGATGACTTTTTTCTTATATACGGAATTATACCCCCAAGTTGACACACTGTTCTAGTATCACAATTGATTTAAAGGACCGTGCTTCTTGGGGCCCCAGGGTGGCTCAGCGGGTTAGGCGTCCAACTTCCGCTCAAGTCATGATCTCACAGTTCATTAGTTCCAGCCCTGCATGGGGCTCTGTGCTGACAACTCAGAGCCTGGAGCCTTCTTCAGATTCGGTGTCTCCCTCTTTCTCTACCCCTTGCCTGCCTGCTTACACTCTCTCTCTCTCAAAAAAAAAAAAAAAAAAAAGAAAGACCGTGCTTCCCATTGTCATTTAGTATCACCTCTGTCATGTATCAAATGTCCATGTTTTCATTTTGGACATTATTTCTGTTTCTGGAAACTACTCTATTTAAAATTTTTTTTTTTCAACGTTTATTTATTTTTGGGACAGAGAGAGACAGAGCATGAACGGGGGAGGGGCAGAGAGAGAGGGAGACACAGAATCTGAAACAGGCTCCAGGCTCTGAGCCATCAGCCCAGAGCCCGACGCGGGGCTCGAACTCACGGACCTCGAGATCGTGACCTGGCTGAAGTCGGACGCTTAACTGACTGCGCCACCCAGGCGCCCCATGGAAACTACTCTATTTAATTGGTCTGATTTCTATGCTGAGATACTATCTCACTGTCTTAATTACTTTATCGTAAATACTGGTATCTGGTAAACTAATCCTTTCTTTTTAAAATTTTTTTAAATGTTTATTTATTTTTGAGAGGGAGAGAGAGAGAGACAGAGCATGAGTGGGAGAGGGGTGGAGAGAGAGAGAGGCAGAAACAGAATCCGAAGCAAGCTCCAGGCTCTGAGCTGTCAGCACAGAGCTTGAGGCAGGACCTAAACCCACCAACTGTGAGATCATGACCTGAGCCTCAGTCGGATGCTCAACTGACTGAGCCCCCCGGGTGCCCCACCAGTCCTTTCTTTTAATTCATTGTGAGGAGTGGCTTATTTATTCTTTGTCTTTTGAGAAATTAAATACATTTTAGAATCCTCTTGTATTTCACCAAACATGGAATTTTAATAATTGTATTGAATTAATAAATCACTTTGGGTAGTATTGACATCTTTATACTACTGAGTCTTTAAGTCCAAAACCACAATATTTTTCTATCTGACCAGTCACATTACTTTTATAGAACTACATTCCTCCTGTCCTTAGAATTACTGTAAAAGGGCTCCAGCATCTTTAGCATTATTTAGTAGTCCAGAGATAGGTTTTTGTAAAAGGTGAGAAAAAATATTCATCCCCTAAGAATTTTGAAACCAGAATAGAAAGATATCCTAAACCCAGTTGTTTTCTGAAGAGTGGAGGGGTTTGCCTAAGCATTAAAGGAATTGACCTTCAGCATGAGAGAAAAAAACTGAAGGAAATTACAGAGAGAAAGGATATGAAAACAAAGAGCTATTGAAGGCACTAAACATACTCATTCCAACTTGTTCATAAGACACAGCTATATTGTTGTCCTTATTTTATGTATAATAAATACGTTTACTTATAATAATTTTTCCTCTTTTCTGAAGACAAATTAAGTTTATTTTCCTTATTTTTTAAAGACTCATAATTATCACAGTTCTTATAGACTGTGTCAATAATGTTTATTTCTCATGTATTACCTTGCCTTAAGGTTCATAACTTCACAGTCAATGTAAAAATTATAGATTGAAGTACAATTTTACTGTACTTTATAGAAAATTCTCGGGGCGCCTGGGTGGCGCAGTCGGTTAAGCATCCGACTTCAGCCAGGTCACGATCTCGCGGTCCGTGAGTTCGAGCCCCGCATCGGGCTCTGGGCTGATGGCTCAGAGCCTGGAGCCTGTTTCCGATTCTGTGTCTCCCTCTCTCTCTGCCCCTCCCCCGTTCATGCTCTGTCTCTCTCTGTCCCAAAAATAAATAAACGTTGAAAAAAAAAAAATAAAAAAAAAAAGAAAATTCTTTAGTGTGTTTATGAAAAGTCATACAACATGACTTAGAAATTCTGGTAAAAATGATGGGTATGGTTTTAAATTGTTAATTTGAAATAACCTTGATTTTTGTTAAGTATTTTTCTTTGGAAAAGACATGTCAAAAAAAGCTATATCAAAAACTGATAATTTTTTTATTGACTGATTTTTCTTTTTAAAAACAAAGTCTTAACTCATAACTTTTGATTGGTATCTGTCATAGACTCTGGGTTTTAAGTTCTCTTTTGTCCAGTAAGAGAGTGGGACACAGGATTGAAAATGTGAAAGAGGCTAATGTCTGGGAGGAGACAAAAGCCCTGAGTAAGGGTTTTGCTCCATTTTTATTAGGATGAGAAGGCTTAGAAGCATGATGGATGTGCACAAAGAGACAATGGAACTGTGAACAGTAACTCATGGGTGTGGAGAAAAGGGGGTTTTGGAGATTTGCAGTGTTAGGGGTTTGGGTTAATATAAAATAAAACCCTGGTGCTGGGTGGGAGGTTGTTTACAGCAAACATGAGGCACCACCCCTGTTTACCTGAACTGGTATAGGGGCCAAGAAAGACCTAGCATGCTACTTCAGGGTCAAGAAGGCACCTTTCTTTTGCTAATTAGATCCTCTCTTGGCAACTTCCCCTGCTGGGGTCTAAAGTCCTGTTTACCTATTTTGGTCCTTCCTTCCTGTGAAAGCAGCTTTCTGCTATTGTACTAAGTTGGGGGGCATTTCTGCCCTGAATACCTAATCTTGTTTACCTCATCTTGGATGTTTTCATCCTGAGATTTCCTATTCCTATACCTTTGTCCTATACTGGGGGCCTTTGCCCCATTTACCTAATCTTATTGACCCAAACTTGGATGTGTACATCCTATGGCTTTCGAATTCTTTATGCCTTGTTAACCCATCAGTGCAGTCTCGGGGAATTTCTAAGCTTATTCCCCACAGGTATTCATATACTGCGATTTTGGGTTAATAATATATTAAACAAATGAAATCTAGATTTTAGTTTCTAATAATTATTATAGAAAGATTGTCATGAACAAAGTTGAAATGACTTTTGGTTAAACACTGACAATATTTAATACTGAGCCAAACCTATGAATATTTAATGAATATAAGTACATATATAAATTGTGCTTATCCATTGTTTATAGGAATAATAAATACAATACACTTAAATTTATCCTTATAATGAAAATCACAATTTATAATATAGAACTAAACATTTTAAACTTTAAGCAACATTTTATTTTAAACAATGTTTGAAAAGCTGATAATGATTGAACTAGACTTCTGGAAATGTTAGTATTTTGTAAGTGTCTCATAAAGGCAAGGGTATAAATAATCATATATGTAAATATCCCAGCTTAGATATGTAATTAAAATGACCACTCAAATTTGGAAGATTTTGAGCAATGTTGGAAAAGCTACGTAGCAGGATATTGCAATAGTCTAGCAGAAAGTTAATGTTACTTATATATCCGTTGTGTTAGTTTTGTGCATTCTTTGTGTTACTTATATGTCTACTGGAGCAATAGAAATGGAGATAAGTGAGTGGATAAAGAATATGTTTTTGAGACAGAGCTAAGTAGGACTAGCTAATGAACTTGATGTGAAGGTCTAGTGAAAGAGAAGAAATGATTACTCCTAGGTTTTTGGTTGAACATTTGGTGTGTATGGTTGTAGCATTTACTGACATAGAGAATGTTAGTGTAGAAATAGGCTTTCATGGGGGTAGGATTCGTGGGGAAATGATTCAATACTGAACTATTAAATAAAGTGTGTGTAACTATTAAATAAGGTGTGTGTGGTGGGAGAGGAGATAGAGAGGGAGGAAGAGGGAGAGAAAGACAGGTGGGGGAAGGCATATTCAGGGGAGAGCTTAGAGAGAGGGGTAAATGGGAAGCAATTTACCAAGATGGCCTTAAAGTTCCCCTAATGTTCACTAAACTTTAGACATGCATCTTCCTGACTCTAGGCTCCTGACCTCTCTTTTCTTTTCTTTTCTTTTCTTTTCTTTTCTTTTCTTTTCTTTTCATATATATTTTCATATATATATGATATATATATTTTCATATATATGATATATATATATGAATAAAATAAAATAAATAATAAAATAAAATAAAATAAATATATATTCATCATATATATTTAATGCTTATTTACTTTTGAGAGAGAGAGAAACAGAGCACAAGTTGGGGGGGGGGGGGACAGAGAGAGAGAGAGAGAGAGAAACAGAATCCAAAGCAGGCTCCAGGCTCTGAACTCTGAGCACAGAGCCCCATGTGGAGCTCGAACTGACAAACTGTGAGATCATGACCTGAACTGAAGTCAGACCCTTAACCGACTAAGCCATCCAGGTGCCCCCTGACCTCCCTTTTCTTAGAGTATTTACTTTTGAAAACTTAAAATTAGAAATTCCCTTAAAGATGTAAATACTTTAAAAAGACTTGTGACAATTTTACATTACATTACATTACAATTTTACATTAATGACTTTCTCAAGGACCTGGGAGCTATCTTTTTGATATGTGATTATCAAGGAAGATAATTCCTTATCTAGGTTTCTGGAGGAGAGTAAGAACTTAACTTTAGTGGGCACCAATTAGTAAACCCAAATTGCCTACGAATTACACATTTGCAAACTCAGAAATAATCTCCATATATCTATTGGAGAAATAGAGTAATCTCCTTCCTAACTTCTCTTAAAATAATAGAATAAGAGGTTGCTAGTGATCTGAAGACCTGCAACACTAGACTTCCTGGGAGCTTCCTAGAATGAAAAAGCTCAAATCTCACCCCAGGTCCACTAAATCATAATCTACATTTTTAATAAGATCCCCAGGGGATTCATATGTACACTGAAGTTTCAGAAGAGCACTGATTTTGGCTAACTGGGGAGGAAAATTAGGCCCCAAAGGCAGTTGGGGTGGGTGATGAAGGATCAAAAATTGGATTGGTTGTATACTTAAAGTTGAACTATTGTAGAGTGTGGGCTATAGAATAAATGAGATGGAAGGATGGGATAGCATGGTCAAAGACAGGAATGTTGAATAAAAGGTGAACATAAGTTAGTGGGGTCGTTGATGACATGATCAAATTTACAGTCATGGGTGCGGTTGGCTGACAGTAATCCAGGTTCTAGATTCATCTCTGTGTAAGGATGGGGTGAGAGAGGAGGAGAGAGAGGGAGATTGAGATTCAGGGGATAGGTTGGTGCTCAGAGGTCTTTCAGGATTATGGCTGTCTAAATGAGCTATCATGCAATTGCACAAGTTTCAAATATTTTGTTTTTAAAAATCAGAAAGAGAAGGCACAGTTTAGAAGTATCAATAATACCCCTTTGATGTCTCTAGTTGTGAGCTACGTGTGAAGGAGTGAAAAACTAGTGTTGTCTTGAGGGGGCTAGGTGGAATGTGGCCCTAGGAAAGAGCCAGGATTCAGATAAGGCAGAACTTGGCAAATTTTTTCTGTACAGGGCCACATAGCAAATATTCTAGGCTTTCTAGGCCATATGGTCTCTGTTACAACTGCTCAAGTCTGTTCTTGTAGGGGGAAATCAGCAATAGACATTATGTAAATTAAGAGGTGATTCAATGCAACTATATTTAAAAAAAAAAAAAGGCAGAAGGCTAGATTTGACCTGTGGGCTATATACTTTGTTGACTCCTGAATTAAGGCACCAAGGTGAAGAGAGTTGTGATGATGACAGAATGGGGATAACTGACCCTGGGTTCAGAGGAATCACTGGAAAATATTGGGATGTAAGGAGGTTTGGAAGATTGGTGTCAGTTTAGGAGATGTAAAAAGCAGTGCGGCACCAACTGTGAGTGAGCCTGGATTCCTGCTGGTAACATAAGTAAAAAGCAAAATGAGGCATGGAGAACTAGTTCTCATATTCTCTTTTAGATTTTTAAATTAATCACATATTTCATGATATTTCATACATACAAAATAATATATTATAAGCTATATAGAATATATAAAAAGTTAAAGGAAACTTATGTGCCCAGATTAATAAATAGGATGTTACCAATTATTTTGAAGCCCCTGTGCACTCTCATATTCTTGTTCATCTCCCACCAAAGACCAGCTCTACTCAAAATTTTATGTTTACCATTTCCCAGTTCTGTACCTGGATCTCAGTTAAAGGAGAAGTCTAGAATTTAGATGACCAAATAGATAGAGATCTCTAGAGAGATGGAGATACATCTCTCCCTTACATTTCAAAGGCAGGTAAAAGCAAATACCAGTCATCCACTTACATTCCAAAGGATTAAAAATTGGGAAAACTTCCTCTTCTCTTCCCAGAGAAGATTTGTTTGTATTAGGGACATAAAGTTTTTTTTTTTTCTCTCTTCCTGGAGGGTAAGGTGGCAGCTGGGCAGTGTGTGGCCCATATAAGCTCACAGAATTATAATTTTGGGGTTCCTCTTCTCTTGGGCAAGAAACCTCCTCTGTATATTTGCAGGCCCGGTCAGCTGGTTCTCATTGCATCACCTGGAAGGGTAAAGATGAGGCCTGGGGAACGAATGTGCTTACTGTTACATTAATAGTCTTCTGTAATCCAGGAACCTGTGTTCACTTTCAAGACAAAATAAATAAATATACATATAAAAAACCTACCATCACCAACAGCAGCATACATATTGTTGTCAAGTGTGCCCTGGGTTCTGAGGGTTTAGAAGTTCAACTTCTCAAAGGTATACAACAGGTTCACCATGGACATAGGAAGAGCTTTATTGAACTATAAGCTATGTCATCTGCCTGGAACTTTGGGCTTCCCATGTTCAGGGAGCAGCAGGTGAGAAGAGGAGTCATCATCCTCGTGGTGTAATTGACTGTTACCAGAAGGTAGAGAGCTGTTGTTACACAATAGAGACGGGGAAGAATGTGTGGCACCTCGTTCATCCATTTGAGTGCTTCTTGATAATCCCTTATGCCATTTTAATGGTAAATGGAGAAGTGTAGCAGCCACAACCTGCGAACATAATTTCCAGGGCTCAGTGCCCTCAGTGTTGAGGGACTATGTCATGCTACCGGGTAATCCACTGAAAGCCACAGAGGTGTGAGCTTAGGGAGAGAAGAATCTATAATGGATGGTAGGAGTCAGAGATGATGAATATCATTTACAGTCCCGACAGCAGCTGTGATGGTGGAGGCTGTCATTTGTCCCAGTGATCATTCTTTTGTATGTTTTCTCTAGGAAAGGATGCCTGCCACGCTCCTCTAAGAGCTGCTTCCAGAATTTGTAAGGATTCCCAAGAAACTAAGAGTAGACTTTAATGGACTGTGTGCTGCACTGCCCAGATCCTTCTTTAATATTGAATGACTTATTCTCTCAGTTTCAGGGAGTGCCCCTGTCAGACAGCCCTCAGTTGTACCTCACCCAAAGTCTCATTCCCATCCTGGGGCAGTCCATGTTTAATGACTGTTCAGTGCAGGAGTATAAAAGCATCCCTCCTCCCCTGGATGACTTTCTCTCTCTACCCACTCCTCCTTCCTTCCCTTTCCATGGCTCTTGATCCCAAGAGTAGTCCCTTATCATTCCCCACATGCCAGTCTGATTGTCTGCTTTCTTGGGAACCCAAGCAATAATATATATCAATGAATGGATTATTTTTAAAATATGTATCTGAATGATACAGAGTTACTGTGAGGGAAAAATGTTGAAAGTATCAATTTATAGAAGTTGAAATATCCTTAAAGTGGAAAGGTACAACCTGCTGGCAACAGTTCACCGATGCTGAGCCCAGTACCTTCCCTCCAGGAGGAATGAGAATTCATAGAGCAGTAGTACAGGACTTTGCTGCTCAGGTGTGTGGCAATAATAACAACTAGAGTGGCTGCACCTGGGAGCTTGTTCTAGCAGGCTCCACCCCCAGAGCTACTGAATCAGATTTTCCAATTTTACAATATTCCAAGGTAGTTCCTACCCAGTGATTTAGATCAACAATCCTCAACCATGACTGAGGGACAGAATCACATATGCACTTTGAAAAAAAAATACTTATGCCTATGCTGTATTCCAAATAAATTCCATTAGAATCTCTGGGAAATGGTGTCCAAATTCTGGGATATTATAAAAGTTCCCAGGGCCTTTTAAAATAAGTAGTCAGAGTTAGGAGTCATTGATAGAGAGGGTCTGCAAGATTCCTTTCCACTTGAATGTCTTAGGTTAATTACAAATGCCTATGAAATCCCTCTGGATTTCCATCACGAAGTCTCCATTTTTCTCTTAGAATGTTTAAGTTATATCAGTTCCTTTCTTCCAACCTCAGAAAATCAAAATCTGAAATCCTGATCAATTTGGTTATTGTCTGATTCTAGCTTCTAGAAATTGCAACTTTGTATTCTCTCTTCTCAAGGGACTATGGACAATGTGAAACTAATAAATGGCCATAGAGCTTAGCTTCCAGGTACAAAATCAATGCTTATATTTACTCCCTTCAAAATGCTATTTCAGTTTGGTTAGAAGGATTTTCAATTTCAAAGTATTTTTGGGGGGTCAGTCAGTGAAGTTTGGCTCCAGCATAAATCATTCAATCCTTTGTTCCTTCCCAGTGCTTTGAGACATAGGACCAAAGTAAGGGATGAAAGCATATAACAAGCTACAGTGGTATCCAACTCTGAGGCCATTGATTCTTGCCCAAGCAAACAAGTACATAAGACAGTCTTTTAAAAAGTCCATCACTTCTTTCTACATAAAATAGGAAATAATTCATATAGATTGGATAATATAGACCTGAATAAAATGAAATAGTATTTTAACCACAAAAAGCACATGTGTTAGATAGCAATTTAAAATACGCCTGGTACATGAGTCTTTCTCCACATGTTCTAGAGACCTTTTATCGACTAAAACAAATTAGTGAAATGTGGCAAAAGGACATGAAGTTTAATACTTAAATGTCACTTAATGAAAACTTAAGTTTATCAAAATGTCTAATAGAAGTTTATCTGTATGAATATTCCTTGTATGCTAAAGCCCATGTGAAACAAATATAAATTTAAAACTTACACTACAGCTAGGAATATTTTATCACTATCAAGGTAAAAGGACAAAAAAAGAAAATTTGCTCATGTAAGTGGAAGGTTTATCAAACTGTTATTGAAATTCAGGAGTTTGGGGTTTTGTCATTATTATTATTTTACTTACAAAATAATATTACTTTTTACTGAAGAAGGAATGCAGGAGACTACCATACAGGAAATAATCAACCAAAGGTCAAGGTCATGTGGTAACCTATTTAGAAATTTAGTGACTACAAGTAACTATATGCATTTGCATCCAGGTGTTCCTCGCACTGAAGCTGATGTTACTGTCAGTTACCTTTATGTGTGGGTGACCAAATCCTGGGCCCGAGGCGATGAAAGCAAAACCTGCAAGAATAGCAGTTGCGTCTTCACATGGAGTACTGCATCCTTGTCTTTCACATAATATCTTTTAAAGATCATGGTAGCTATGGGTACGCTCAGGATTATTTCCACTTTTAAGAAGTGGTAGTTTATACCTCATTAGACCTCAAGTGGGCTGAAAAATACTGACTTGCTTACCAGCTTTATTACCTATTTTCTTTCTTTCATTTCCCCCACCTCCCCAGGGATAATTGCTTCCATTGGCTTTAGTCATCAAAGGTTTCTCATAATTAGGCATCCACACGCAGACATCCTGTAGGCAATCATTTCCTTAATGTATTTAATTATTTCCCTATTTTACAATTGCTTTGGCCATAAGAAAAAGAGACCTGGAAATTGTTTTCAAAATATTTTTGAAATACTTTGGACATAATTTTTATTTTTGTTTTTTTAATATGAAATTTATTGTCAAATTGGTTTCCATACAACACCCAGTGCTCATCCCAACAGGTGCCTTCCTCAGTACCCATCACCCACCCACCCCACCCTCCCACCCCCCATCAACCCTCAGTTCTCAATTTTTAAGGGTCTCTTATGGTTTGGCTTCCTCCCTCTCTAACCTTTTTTTCCTTTCCCCTCCCCCATAGTTTTTTATTAAGATTCTCAGGATCCACATAGGAGTGAAAACATATGGTATCTGTCTTTCTCTGTATGGCTTATTTCACTTAGCATCACACTCTCCAGTTCCATCCACGTTGCTACAAAAGGCCATATTTCATTCTTTCTCATTGCCAAGTAGTGTTCCGTTGTGTATATAAACCACAATTTCTTTATCATTCATCAGTTGATGGATATTTAGGCTCTTTCCATAATTTGGCTACTGTTGAAAGTGCCGCTATAAACATTGGGGTACAAGTGCCCCTGTGTATCAGCACTCCTATATCCCTTGGGTAAATTCCTAGCAGTGCTATTGCTGGGTCATAGGGTAGGTCTATTTTTAATTTTTTGAGGAAACTCCACACTGTTTTCCAGAGTGGCTGCACCAATTTGCATTCCCACCAACAGTGCAAGAGGGTTCCCGTTTCTCCACATCCTCGCCAGCATCTGTAGTCTCCTTATTTGTTCATTTTAGCCACTCTGACTGGTGTGAGGTGATATCTGAGTGTGATTTTGGTTTGTATTTCCCTGATGAGGAGTGACGTTGAGCATCTTTTCATGTGCCTGTTGGCCATCTGGATGTCTTCTTTAGAGAAGTGTCTATTCATGTTTTCTGCCCATTTCTTCACTGGATTATTTGTTTTTCAGGTGTGGAGTTTGGTGAGTTCCTTATAGATTTTGGATGCTAGCCGTTTGTCCAATATGTCATTTGCAAATATCTTTTCCCATTCTGTTGGTTGCCTTTTAGTTTTGTTGATTGTTTCCTTTGAAGTGCAGAAGCTTTTTATCTTCATGAGGTCCCAATAGTTCATTTTTGCTTTTAATTCCCTTGCCTTTGGGGATGTGTCAAGTAAGAAATTGCTGCGGCTGAGGTCAGAGGTTTTTTCCTTGTTTCTCCTCTAGGGTTTTGATGGTTTCCTGTCTCACATTCAGGTCCTTCATCCATTTTGAGTTTATTTTTGTGAATGGTGTAAGAAAGTGGTCTAGTTTCATTCTCCTTCTGCAAGTTGCTGTCCAGTTCTCCCAGACCATTTGTTAAAGAGACTGTCTTTTTTCCATTGGATGTTCTTTCCTGCTTTCTCAAAGATTAGTTGGCCATACTTTTGTGGGTCTAATTCTGGGGTTTCTATGCTATTCCATTGGTCTGTGTGTCTGTTTTTGTGCCAATACCATGCTGTCTCGATGATTACAGCTTTGTAGTAGAGGCTAACGTCTGGGATTGTGATGCCTCCGCCTTGGTCTTCTTTAAAATTACTTTGGCTATTCGGGGTCTTTTGTGCTTCCATACAAATTTTAGCTTTGCTTGTTCTAGCTTCGAGAAAAATGCTGGTACACTTTTGATTGGGATTGCATTGAATGCGTAGATTGCTTTGTGTAGTATTGACATTTTAACAATTTTTATTCCTCCAATCCATGAGTGTGGAATGTTTTTCCATTTCGTTGTATCTTCTTCAGTTTACTTCATAAGCTTTCTATTGTTTTCAGCATACAGATCTTTTACATCTTTGGTTGGGTTTATTCCTAGGTATTTTATGCTTCTTGGTGCAATTGTGAATGGGGTCAGTTTCTTTATTTGTCTTTCTGTTGCTTCATTATTGGTGTATAAGATGCAACTGATTTCTGTACATTAATTTTGTATCCTGCGACTTTGCTGAATTCATGTATCAGTTCTAGCAGACTTCTGGTGGAGTCTATCAGGTTTTTCATGCATAATGTCATCTGCAAAGAGTGAAAGCTTGACTTCCTCTTTGCCAATTTTGATGCCTTTGATTTCCTTTTGTTTGATTGCTGATGCTAGAACTTCCGACACTATGTTAAACAACAGCGGTGACAGTGGACATCCCTGTCATGTTCCTGATCTCAGGGGGAAAAAATCTTGGTTTTTCCCCATTGAGGATGATATTAGCTGTGGGCTTTTCATAAATGGATTTTATGATGTTTAAGTGTGCTCCTTCTATCCCGACTTTCTCGAGGGTTTTTACTAAGAAAAGATGCTGAATTTTGTCAAATGTTTTTTCTGCATCGATTGACAGGATCATGTGGTTATTTTCTTTTTTCTTTTCTTTTCTTTTCTTTTCTTTTTTCTTTTCTTTTCTTACTTTTCTTTTCTTTTCTTTTCTTTTCTTTTCTTTTCTTTTCTTTTCTTTTCTTTTCTCTTCTTTTTTTTTTCTTTTCTTAATGTGATGTATCACATTGATTGATTTGCGAAAGTTTCACCAGCCCTGCAGCCCAGGAATGAATCCCACTTGATCATGGTGAATAATTCTTTTTGTATGCTGTTGAATTCGATTTGCTAGTATCTTATTGAGAATTTTTGCATTCGTATTCTTCAGGGATAATGGCCTATAGTTATGTATGTATGTATGTATGTATGTATTTATTTATTTATTTATTTTGCTGGGTCTCTGTCTGGTTTAGGAATCAAAGTAATGCTGGCTTCACAGTATGAGTCTAGAAGTTTTCTTCCCTTTCTATTTTTTGAAACATCTTGAGAAGGATAGGTATTATCTCTGCTTTAAATGTCTGGTAGAATTCCCCAGGGAAGCCATCTGGTCCCGGGCTCTTATTTTTGGCAGATTTTTGATAACTGATTCAATTTCTTCACTGGTTATGGGTATGTTCAGATTTTCTGTTTCTTCCTGTTTGAGTTTTGGAAGTGTGTGGGTGCTTAGGAATTTGTCCATTTCTTCCAGGTTGTCCAGTTTGTTGGCATATAATTTTTCATAGTATTCCCTGATAATTGCTCGTATCTCTGAGGGATTGGTTGTAATAATTCCATTTTCATTCATGATTTTATCTATTTGGGTCATCCCCCTTTTCTTTTTGAGAAGTCTGACTAGAGGTTTATCAATTTTGTTTATTTTTTCAAAAAACCAACTCTTGGTTTCATTGGTCTGCTCTACAGTTTTTTTAAGAGTCTATATTGTTTATTTCTGCTCCAATATTTATTATTTCTATTCTTCTGCTGGGTTTGGGGTGTTTTTGCTGTTATGCATCTAATTCCTTTAGGTGTGCTGTTAGATTTTGTATTTGGGATTTTTCTTGTTTCTTGACATAGGCCTGCATTGCAATGTATTTTCCTCTCAGGACTGCCTTTGCTGCATCCCAAAGCATTTGGATTATTGTATTTTCATTTTTGCTTGTTTCCATATATTTTTTAATTTCTTCTCTAATTACCTGGTTGACCCATTCATTATTTAGTAGGATGTTCTTTAACCTCCATGCTTTTGGAGGTTTTCCAGACTTTTTCCTGTGGTTGATTTCAAGTTTCATAGCATTGTGGTCTGAAAGTGTGCATGGTATAATCTCAGTTCTTTTATAGTTATTAAGGTCTGTTTTGTGACCCAGTGTGTGATCTATCTTGGAGAATTTTTCACTGCACTCGCAAAGAAAGTATAATCTGCTGGTTTGCGTTGTCGACTTCTAAATATATCTGTCAAGTCATCTGATCCGATGTATCATTCAGGGCCCTTGTTTCTTTATTGATCCTGTGTCTAGATGATCGTTTCATTGTTGTAAGTAGGGTATTACAGTCCCCTGTAATTACCACATTCTTATCAATAAGGTTGCTAATGTTTGTGATTAATTTTTTAAATATATTTGGGGGCTCCCGTATTCGGCACATAGACATTTATAATTGGTAGCTCTTCCTGATGGATAGACTCTGTAATTATTATGTAATGCCCTTCTTCATCTCTTGTTACAGCCTTTAATTTAAAGCCTACTTTGTCTGATATAAGTATGGCTACTCCAACTTTCTTTTGACTTCTAGTAGCATGATAGATAGTTCTCTATCCCCTCACTTTCAATCTGAAGGTGTCCTCAGGTCTAAAATGAGTCTCTTGTAGACAGAAAATAGATGGGTCTTGTTTTTTTTTTATCCATTCTGATGCTTTGTGTCTTTTGGTTGGCGCATTTAATCCATTTACATTCAGTGTTATTATGGAAAGATATGGGTTTAGAGTCATTGTGATGTCTGTAGGTTTCATGCTTGTAGTGATGTCTCTGGTACTTTGTGGTCCTTGCAACATTTCACTCACAGAGTTCCCCTTAGGATCTCTTGTAGGTCTGGTTTAGTGGTGAGGAATTCCATCAGTTTTTGTTTGTTTGGGAAAACCTTTATCTCTCCTTCTATTCTGAATGACAGAGTTGCTGGATAAAGGATTCTTGGTTGCATATTTTTTCTGTTCATCACATTGAAGATTTCCTGCCATTCTCTTCTGACCTGCCAAGTTTCAGTAGATAGGTCTGCCACTAGTCTTATGGGTCTCCCTTTGTAAGTTAGAGTGTGTTTATCCCTAGCTGCTTTCAGAATTTTCTCTTTATCCTTGTATTTTGCCAATTTCACTATGAAATGTCGTACAGAAGATTGTTTCAAGTTACATCTGAATGGAGTTCTCTGTGCCTCTTAGATTTCAATGCCTTTTTTCCTTCCCCAGATCAGGGAAGTTCTCAGCTATGATTTGTTCAAGTACACCTTCAGCACCTTTCCCTCTCTCTTCCTCCTCTGGAATCCCAATTATGCATACATTATTTCCCTTAATTATGTCACTTATTTCTCTAAATCTCCCCTCATAATCCTGGATTTTTTTATCTCTCTTTTTTCAGCTTCTTCTTTTTCCATAACTTTATCTTCTAATTCACCTATTCTCTCCTCTGCCTCTTCAGTACGTGTTATGGCCACCTCCATTTATTTTGCACCTCATTTATAGCATTTTTTTTTTATATCTCATGACTATTTCTTAGTCCCTGATCTTGGTAGCAATAGATTCTCTGCTGTCCTCTATGCTTTTTTCAAGCCCAGCGGTTAGTTTTGTGACTATTATTCTAAATTCGTGTTCCATTATATTACTTAAATTGTTTTTGATCAGTTTGTTAGCTGTTACTATTTCCTTGGAGTTTCTTTTGAGGAGAGTTCTTCTGTTTTGTCATTTTGGGTATTCCCTGGGTGGCTCCGAACTGCAGGGCACTTCCCCTGTGCTGTTTGGAGTAACTTGTGTTGGTGGGCGGGGCCGCAGTCAGACCCCATGTCTGTCCCCAGCCCACTGCTGGGGCCCGAGTCAGACTGGTGTGAACCTTATCTTCCCCTCTCCCAGGGGCAGGACTCACTGTGGAGTGGTGTGGCCCCTGTACAGGCTACTTGCACACTGACAGGCTTGTGCTGCTGCTTTGATGGGATGTGGCATATTAGCTGGGGTGGATCCTCTTTTGTGGGCCTCTTTTCTATGCTTGGCTCCAGAGAGTCCATTCTCTTAGTCTTCTGGTGGTTTTCTGGGTTATTTAGGCAGGTGTGGGTGGAATCTAAGTGATCAGCAGGATGAGGTGAGCCCAGCGCCCTCCTATTCTGCCATCTTCCCCGCGATTCACTTTGGACATAATTTTGAACTGGAATTCTTAATATCCTGTTTTCAAATTCTGACAATCGTGACACTGTCAGTTTTCTGACTACACATACCTAAGCGTAAAAAGTCAGAACTCATTGTAAGGGTTATACTGGTCTTCTAGCAACATACATATATTAACTACAGAGTCTTGAAATTATATCACTATAAGTTAACAGTTAAGATGAAAGGATGCTCATTTGATTTTAGAATTAATGGACAATTGAATCCACCTTATGGATACTTGTGAAATTCAATAGGTGGAAAAAATTTATATTCTTCCAAAAACTCACAAATGGAGTTGTTTCTAACCATGGGCAAATTACATCAGGCTCACCCCTTTTCAGAGTAAGAAGTAGTATTTGCCTTTTAACCATAATAGAGGAGAAAAAAAACTCATAAACAATTGTGTTTATAACTGAGAAATTAACTATTAGTTTGTAGAATAAACTGTCATTATGTAACTTTTGAAAATATGTGTCCTTCCTAAAATAAGATTACTAAATATATGAAGTATGATAGACATTTATGAGAAAGGAGGCTTTCTTATTGACAGGGTGTGAAATTTCAAGTATTTTGATATGGTCATGATTTATTTATTGTAACTCTTTAAAGATCATGTCAAAACATCAGCTATTTCTGTTTGTGGGTTCTGCCCTTAAACGTTTGTTGATTAATTAAACATTTTGACTACCTGGGTTTTTGCTCACAGATGTTAAATGGTATTGTTTGTGTAACGTTCAAGGGTACTGTTAGAAATCTTAGAATCACAGAATCGTTGGTGGAGTCCAGTGGTGCCATGGTGTGATGACAGGTTCTGTGACAGCAGAGCTTAGGGAAAATACTTCTCTATATGGCCTTCCCCAATTAAAATACAGAATCCTATTATCCCTTTCCCCTTCTGCTCTTGTTCTGCTCATCTGTTAATTTTTCTTTCCGCTGTATCAACAGCAGCCTGGTAGCCTTATTAACTAGCCTCATGAGACAAAAAGCTCATCAAACTTCTCAAACTTGAAAACCCATCCAGTTATCAGCAACCCAGTGACTGTCACAAACAGTCTATGCTGTGAATCACCACAAAGAAATGCAAAAGGTCCAAGTGACAAGTGCTTCAAAGATGTTTTCTGCTTCATGCTTAATTACCCCAGATGATAAGTCTTCAAGGCATAAACAAGTGAACCTTTTCACCAGAACATATTGTTGACAAACCAGGAAAACACTAATGGTACAATAAGCTTTAGAGATAATTCTTTGCCCTTTGTTAATGCAGTTTTGAATTACAAACATTAGAATTCAACTTTTCCAAATATGAAAAGGCCATAATTCCTAGAGCAAAATTAAAATTAGAATTATTTTACTTATTGTAAATTGTTGCCTTCTTTATTAAGGTGTCTTTGGGCCTTTCACTTAGGAGAAATCTTGTTAAAGTTACCTGTAAGTAGGGAAGATTTTTTTAGAATGTTAACAACAACATTCCAGCTTCTCTTGAACCAACCACCAGACGTCGAAGTGGTCCCTTTTCCCTGAGGAACCTGAGGCTCACTGCTTGTCATCTGATGTAACCGGGAAACTGGTTTCGATTAGTTGACATATTCCAGTCACTAACATTCTATTTCAGAAGCTTCTAAATACAACATCTAGGGGATCTGACCAAAGCTCAAATCCCCTTTTATATGTTTCTTCATAAGAAACATCATTATTTCACTGACTTGTATGCAAAACAGACTTTAGGAATAGATCCAGGTTTTCCAAAAAAATTTTAAAACTATGTATAAATTATTTATCTGGGTTTACATATGTGTTATCCCCCATTGCCAGTGACTCTCTTTTTCTGATAATGACTGATTTATATACACTGCAACCCTCTTCTCTAGGTACACTATTCAAGTAAAGATTCCAGTTTGTTGATAATGCTAAATATTTTTCTAAAGTGGTTGTATCAGTTTATACTCCTAAAAATATGTAAAAGTTCTTCTTGATGAACATACCTACATTTAGTGTTGTTAGACTTTTTATTGTTGTCAGCATGTGATGGTGTTTGATAATTTCTTTGCTAAAGAAGGTTAGTGTCTTTTTATATGTTTCTTGTCCACTTATGTTTCCCTTCCTCAAATGTGTCTTTATGACTTTTGCCATTTTGTATTTCTATTTCTTTGATCCTACATTTATTTGTAGGAGAACTTTATACATTGTATTGGCCAATCCTCAGTTTTATATGTTGGGATATCATTCCTAGTTGTCTTTGTGTTAATTTTTCATGAATAGGGTTCTCAACTTTAATAGAGTCTAGTCTAATTCACTGAAATTTTCTCTGTGATTAAAAAAAAAAAATTTTAACGTTTATTTATTTTTGAGACAGAGAGAGACAGAGCATGAACGGGGGAGGGCTAGAGAGAAAGGGAGACACAGAATCTGAAACAGGCTCCAGGCTCTGAGTGGTCAGCACAGAGCCCAATGCAGGGCTTGAACTCACGGACCACGAGATCACGACCTGAGCTGAAGTCGGACACTTAACCGACTGAGCCACCCAGGTGCCCCTCTCTGTGATTTTTAAAGTGTTTTATTTAAAACATTCCTCTATAGATTTATAGTCTCTTTATTTATTTATAGTCTCTTAACTTTTTCTTCAAGAGTTTTCGCTTTACTTTTCATACTTTTGTCTCTTGGACATAAACCCATAATCCATCTGAAGTTGACATGAATGTGTGGATTCTTTTGATGGAAAACAATATACCCTTTTGTCACTTATCAATTTTTTGTTTTTATTTTGTTTCCAGTCTCTCTTCTCCCATTGGTCAATATTATATGATTTATTAATAACACCATTTTTAGTGATAGGGATTTGTAATAGGTCTTGACATATGATATCATCCTTGTTTTTATTTTTCAAAAGTCTTGATTATTTTTGGAAATTTGATCTTCCATGTATTTAAAGACTGTGACTAGACCAATTTTTGGAAAATTTTTGTACATACTTTTACTGTTTATAAACATGGGCTAGATCTAGGTCTTTCAAAATGTATCTAGGTCTTCTATAATTTTCTATAAGGTTTTATAATATTTTACATTATTTGTAAGATTTATTCCTTGGAATCTTACCTTTTTTTCTCGTGCTAATGTAAATGGATATGATTGGAACTTGTGGGCACTTAAGTTAAGTGAGATAAGTCAGAGAGACAAACATGTATACTGTAAGATATCATTTATATGTAGAATTTTAGAAAACTGATAGTAAAAAGAGAGTAAAATGGCTTTTACCAGGACCTGGGTGTGGAGGAATTGGGGGGGATGCTGTTTAAGGATACAGACTTGGAACTAATAGATAAATAAGTGCTGGAAATATAGTGCACAGCATAGTGATTATAGTCAACAAGACTGTATCATAAAGTTCAAAGCTGCTAAGAGGCTAGATCTTAATTTTTCTCCATACAAAGAAATAATATTTATATGACATCATAGAGGTGTTAGATAACACTTTGATGGTAATCACATTGCAATATATAAATATCAAATCAGCACATTGTATACCTTAAACTTACACAATGTTATATGTCAATTGTATCTCAATAAAAATAAGAAACATAATGTAATGGGACTATTTTAATGAGTTGATAGACACTCTAAGAGTTGAGCAGAGGGGCACCTGGGTGGCTCAGTCGGTTGAGTGTCCGACTTTGGCTCAGGTCATGATCTCACAGCTTGTGAGTTGGAGCCCCTCGTCGGGCTATGTGCTGACAGCTCAGAGCCTGGAGCCTGTTTCAGATTCTGTGTCTCCCTCTCTCTCTGCCCTTAACCCACTTGCATTCTGTCTCTTTCAAAAATAAATAAACATTAAAAAAATTAAAAAAAAAGAGTTGAGCAGAAGAGTAACATTGTATGTATTATATTTTAAAAGATAACTGTAACTGTTCTACGAATAGACCAATGTGGGAGTGTGACAAAGGTCAATTTAGGAGAACCCTCAGGAGGCCATTGTTGTCCTCCAGGAAAAGATGGTGATGACTGGGATTGTAAGGATGGTTATAGAGAAGAATATTGAGACTCTGGAAATGTCTTGAAGTTATCAACAACAAGATATGATCGATTCAATGTGGACTATAGAGAAAGAGAAAGATCATGGTGGATCCAAGTTTTTAGTTTGAGAAATGGAAAGGACGAAGTTGTCATTTTATAAAATGAAGAAACCTCCAAAAGGAATAGGTTTGGGTGGTGGAAATATACAGAGATCAGTTTTGGAAATGTAAGCCTGAGTTCCCTCTTAAACATTCAATTTTGTCATAGACTCTAAGTCTAAAGTTCTCTTTTGGCCAGCAAAGAGCAGATGCAGGATTAAAGCGAGAGATGGCTGATGTCTGGGAAAATACAAGAGCCCCGAATAAGGGTCCTTGTCCTATATTTATTCAGATCAGAAAGCTTACATGTGATGGGCGTGTACGAACAGACAAAGAAACTGTGAACGTTAACTTGTGGACATGAGGGAAAAAGGGGTTTTGAATATACACAGTGTTTGGGGTTTGGGTCAATATAAAACAAAATCCTGGTGCCAGGCAGATGAGTAGATGGTTGTTAACAGCAGATAGGAGGATCTGTGCCTATTAATCTTTGCTAGCCTAGGGAATAAGGAAGATAGGGGGGATAACCTCAGGGTTAATAAGGCACCTTTTCTTTTGCTAACCATCTCCACTCTGGGCTGCTTTGCCTGCAGCACAGTGGTCCATAGTCCACTTCACCAATGTACCTAACCTGGCCCTATCCTCCTGTGAAAACAGCTTTTCTGCTATGGTACTAAATTGGGGGTGCTTCCACCTGGATATCTAATCTTGTTTATTTCATATACCTGTGTATTGGGCACCTTTGTGCCATTCCTAGTTTAGGCCTTTGCCTCTCCCTCTCTATTCTGGGGGCTCTGCACCCCCTGTCTGTTTTGGGGTGCCTTTGCACCTCTCTATTCCTGGCACCTTTGTGCCTCCCTATTCTCAGGGTGTTTTTGCACCCCCCCTATTCTTGGGGTTCCCATCTGGTTTACCCAAACTCGGGTGTGAGCATTTTATGGCTTTGTATTTCTTTATGCCTTGTTAACCCATTGGTGTAAGCCCAGGGGATTCCTAAACTTATCCCCCACACAAGTTGACATGTTGGGTAGGCAATAGGTTATAAGAGTCTGGAGTTAAGGGCAGAGCATGGGTTAGAGATAAAAATTTGCAGGTCATCCAGATACAGGATTTTCCCAAGTCCTGAGACTGGTTGTTATGACAAAGGAATTTAGTATAAAATTTTTTTAAAAAGACCTCTAAGGACTGAGGCTTACTGCACATCAATATTTGGAGATGTGGTCATGAGGAGCAACAGGCAAACAAGACTGGTAAAGATCACCCAGAGATGTATTAGGAAAAATAATCAAGGATGATGTCCTCGTCCTGGAAACAAGACAAAAAAAATAAGTGAGTGTTTTAAATAGAAATGTTTAAGTGACTCCCGATAGATAATATGAAGATTTGACCATTTTACTTAGCAGTATGGAATCATTGATGACGTTGACAAGAGAATTTTAGTGGAGTGGTAGCAAAGAAAGCACGACTCCAGAGCATTCAAAAGCAAATCAAAGGAGAAAAATTGTATTTAGCTTCAGGTAAACACTTTTCAACTGGCCTGTTGGAAGATGAAACAACGTGTGAAGCAGAGATGAGGCCCTAGCCCACTCGGTAGCTCATCACAGATACATGAGTGAACCAAGCTAAGATCAATCAGATCTGCTGAATTGATCCCAGTCCAAAGTTCCAACTTCTGTATTATCAGCTAAAATTAAGAGGAGGAGGAAGAAGAGGAGGAGAAGGATAATATGGAACAACAAACCCAGGATAATATGAAAAAAGAAGCACTCAGAAAAAAAAGTGTTCTTAGATATTAAAACTAATACTAGAAGTATATTCAAAGAGGAACTAGAATACAAAAAGTGAGGAAATCTCTCAGTACGTAGGAGAAAATGGTGATATAGAAAAAAATAGATTTGAGATGAGAAAATGAAAGGATTAAACCAAGAAGTTCAATTCTAATGTGAGCACACATTTTGGAAAAGAGAAAACAGGAAATTGTAGCAATTTATCAACAACAAAATTTAAAAACATGTGTCCCAGAACTAAAGGTCATGTGTTTGAATATTAAAAGGGATTCTGGAAAAAAACTTAAAAGCAAATATGATCCAACTATAGAATATCAGAAATAAAGAAAAGGTTCTATATTCATTTTTTAGGGCTGCTGTAACAAAGTACCACAAACTGAGTGACTTGAAAAAAATATATTGAGTGCACTTGTGATAATCACCTGGTGTCGTATGTGAGTGTTGAATCACTAAATTGTACACCTGAAACTCATATTACACTGTATGTTAACTAACTAGAATTTAACTGAAAGCAAACCACACACAAGAAAAAAAGAAAAGAAAAAACATGTATTGTCTCATCTCTCAGTTTGGGAGGCTAGAAGTAGGAGATGAGGGGTTAGCAGAACTGGTTCCTTCTGAGGGCTTTGTAGGAAGCCTCTCTTTCAGGCCTCCTCCCTTGGCTTATACATGACGGTCTTCTTTGTCTGTGTCTTTACGTCATCGTCCCTCTATGTGTGTTTGTCTCTGAGTCCTAATTTTCCCTTTTTATAAGGATACCAGTCATAGTGGATTAGAGCCAACCCAGGTGACTTCATCTTACCCAAGTAATTATGTCTATAAAAATCCTATTTCTGTATAAGGTCATATATATATATACACATATATATATGTATATATATATATATACACATATATATATGTATATATATATATATACACATATATATATGTATATATACATATATATATATGTTTTCACATACATACATACATACATACACATACACACACATATACATACACACACACACATTCTGAGGTGGTGGGTGTGAGGACTTCATATATGAATTTTTCAGTCTTTGGCAGTTCCCAATGAAAATTGACCCCTGAATGAAACCTCCTGTGAATAAAACTGAAGAAATAAGTCTTAAGTGACAAAACCCTACACATTATCTTGTAGATGTCAATGTATATGTATATGTTTATATAGCCCAGTATAGCCTGACAAAAATTTATAATGCTTTTGAATTTATGGGACAGGAAACAGAAAGTAATAAGGCAATTATCTTCAGAAGAAACAAAAAAATATAAAAAGAGGAGACAGGACTACTCTGTCTCACTGTGACTGTTATTTACCGAGTCAAAGCAATGTAAACACCACCCTTTGATTTAGGTAAAAATTATGAGGTACTACATTGGGAAGCTGTAGGGACCATCTATGTGAGTCTGTGTGCTTGTGTGTCTGTCTGCTGGGTGTGAGTGCTCTGTGAAAGGCAAATTCTGTTCTTACAATTAAAATGTCTAAAATTGAAAATGAAAAAAAATAACTGAGGAAACAGCTAATGGTGTATTAGGGGTTGCTGCTGTGGAATAATATTAATGGGGTAGGAAGAGAGGGGTAGGAAACAGCTGCATTTTGTTCTAAACTCTGTGATACTATTTGCCTTTTAAAAACATCTTTATATTCTTTTGATAAAAATAAAATGTAATTGAAAATGGAATCAGTTTTGACTCATTTTCCTAAAATGAGCCCTATCAGTTTTGTATTACACTGTTTTTAGATTATTACTAAAACTGATTCACATTTTATTTTTGCATACTAGGATCACACTTTCAAGGTGAAGGAATGATTAAATGAAACTAATTATTCCTCTGAAGAAAACCTAAATCCTTGATAAAGCAAACAAGAATTGAGATAGAGCAGCCTGTTTGAATTACTTGCTTAGAGCCTGTACTTTTTTAAAGGAAAGTTGGATTTAAATATTTATGAAATTGAATTTTCTTTACTGTTTTGAAAAAGAAATTATTAAAATTTTACTAACTTTGTAGAAATGATTTTTCCTTCCCTTCTGTACTAGGTAGGAAACAAATTAGTTTTACATTAATAAATCAGAATACATGAAAAACTAATTGCTCACAAAATACAATTGCATCACAAACACACAGAAATAAAACAGAATATTGTAGTTTAGCTTCCTAAGTTTGAATTTATTATGTATAATAAAATAAAGATTAAAAATATACGCACTAGGGTTCCTGAAAGTAGATACCATGCATTCATTTAGGTTTTGTTATGAAGAAGCATTGCTTTTTCTCTTGCATCTACATTTCACAAAGAAAGTATCACAGGAAAAAAAGCTTGCCTCACAGGCAAGGTTGAAAGCTCAGTATCATTTTATTTCTTATCTTAATAGCAGGCTGCTGCTACAGACTGAAAAATATATGCTCCAGGAAGATTGAACTTGCTACCTTTTGCAGGGTTGTTCATCTTTTCTAAAGGACAGTTATCAACTAAGCAAAAAAGGAAGAAATAACTATTCCATGTGGCTTGTGATATTATGAATCTATGACTATGTAGCTAAAAAAAAATCTGAGCATGAGAACTTAGCGTTTAAAAATTAAGAGAGAGGTGACAGGGTGTTGTTTTTGTGGAGAGGATAGTTTCAGAGGTAATACATACTATGGTAGGCATCTTTCAAAATGGCTCCCCAAAATCCTTACCTCTTGGTACTTAGGTTTTTGTGAAATCCCCTCTCCTCTAGTGTGCACTGGACTTGACTTGATTTTAAACCATAGAATACGGCAAAAGTGCTATGATGTTGCTTCCAAGATTAGTTTGTTAGAAGCCTTTGGCTCCTGTCTTGGTATTCTCTCTCACTCTCTCTTGGACTGCTCAGTCCAAAAGAAACCAGTTGCCATATTTGAAGGCAGCTCTGGGGGAAAGTCTCATGTGAGTAAGCTTGGAGGAAGATCTTCTGAGACCTGCCCATAGCCACGCCTGTGAGCTTCTAACAGTTCCTTCTCTAGTCAATCCCTGACATGTTTGCAGTACTAGTTAGCACCTTTATTGCAGACTCTTGAAAAACCCTAATCAGAAATACCCAGCTAACTCACTCCCTGACTCCTAACCCATTGAAAGTATAAGAGAGTCATGTTTTTTTTGGTTTGGTTTGTTTTGGTTTTTGCTACTGAGTTTTGGGATAGCTTGGTATGGAGCAATAAGTAACTAATATATAGACAATAATTTAAATACCTTTCATTCTCAGATTCTATATTGTTAAAATGGGCTAACATTGTAGGTATTTTGCATGGTTGTTGTACAGATTTAATGAGATAAACCATACTAATAACTCAGCATATGTGACTGCACATATGAAGTACCCCTCCCCCCACAAAGAGCTATTATTTTTATTATCCATATAAGTTTTGAAAAAATGTCTGGGAATCATTTAGTCTATACTACTCTTAGACTGAATATATATTATCTTCCCAAAAAGTCAGTAAGCTATAATGCAACATATAATTTGCTTTTAATATTTATTAGGCTAATTAATATCAATCCTTTCTGCCTTCCTATAGCCATTCTCTAATGTCCTTGTCCTTGGCCTCAGACTCAATCCTTTCCAACTACTGAGCCGGTTCTGATCAAAACAGGCTATACCTATATTAGCAGTTTCACAGTCTCCACCCAGCTAGGTTTAGAATCAACACTGAAGTCCTGATCCCTGGACAAGATTAAGTTTGGGTTTTGAGAAGTAATAAATTTGTTTTAAAGTTTATTTATTTTGAAAGAGAGTGTGAGTGAGCACAAGTAGGGGAGGATCGGAGAGAATGGAGAGAGAATCACAAGCAGGCTCCACACTGCCAGCAGAGAGCCCGACACAGGGCTCAAACCCACAAACTGTGAGATCATGACTTGAGCAGAAACCAAGAGTCAGACACTTAACCAACTGACCCAGCCAGGTGCCCTAAGGAGTAATAACTTTTTAAACTGCATAATTTCCCTTATTTCTTGTCTTCTTTTTCTCTGGGCTGACTTCCTGCTTTGTGCAACATGCCAAGATACCAGACCTCATGGCTGTACATCTAAGTTTGACCCCCTAGACTAGCCATGCTTTCTCCCTTGTTCCTGACACCACGATGATTCCTGAATTTATCTTTTTCCTCATATGCTGATGAGTTCTACATTGGTTCACTTGGGTTATTCCAGCCACTGGTTAGACAGAATTTTGATAACTCTATGATGGGGATGAGCTTTTATCCTTTCCTCTGTTACCATTTCCTCAGAATAATAAATAATTCCATATCTATTGTGTGTGTCTCTCTCTTCTTCCTCCTTATATCCTATGACTATTGTCATTAAACCTTCATTCTATCTTTTTCATAAGATTGAAAACATCACACTTTTACAAAAGTAGTAATTTACAAAAGTTTTATATGGAGGACAACATGCAGAAAAAACATTGCCTAGCAATTAGGATTAAGTATACCTTCCTGGTAAATGTGAATTTATGTCTTCAAAGATTGATTTCCTTAAAGCACCTTTTATTTCACATACACACACACACACACACACACACACACACACACACACACACACGTACGTACGTACGTACTCAGTGTGATGCAGTTTCTGACAACCCAAATTGAAAGCTGTGCCCTTAAAGGAAATATACTTCTAAAAATGTTGGTGACTATTTATATTCATATGTAATGATGTGCAATTGATACAAACTGTTATCTTCTTCATAAAGAGCATCTTCACCTTTAGAAAATTAAAGATATTTCCTTCCTAATTTAAGAATGAAAGGTTGATTTTATAATTCTTCAAGAATAGTAGGTCCAAGGCTATAAATCCAGAAGATTGGGAGACACAGCAATGGTGATGGATTGTTGCCAATATTAAGTAAAATATCAAAACAATTTTGTGATAAAAAATATTATACAAAATCACAACCACTCTGTTCACACTTTTAAGGAAGTTAATCATTCCTAAGCTAAATGATCAACTTATATATAGTACTAGATTAATTTGTTTAGATAAATATCTTCACTCAAGAGACCTAGCACATTTCAGGAATGATGTGTCAGAGTATGATAAAATCAGCAATTTGCACTGATAGATTCTACCCTCATGTAATTTTTTTTCAATAAGAATCGTGCTATAAATTACACATGGTGACAATGAGGTAGGATAAATTCTAACGTGTAAATCCTGGTGTAAATATCTCTGTTATAATGCCATGATAGCAGATTTCACTTCCCCAATTTATATGGTCTCTGAGTAATACTATGATGAACCCTCATTCAAAAGAAGACTTGAAAGTCATCTTAACTACTAATATTTAAACTGTTTATGAGTGATATGGAAGATTGCTTTGCTCCCAGCATTTAATGGATATTCATCTTCTCTTAAAGACATTTTCTTTTTTTTCCCCATGCATTATTTTCATCTTTATGATTTCGTCAAAAAGCATCACCCAGGAATTATGATCAATAATAACTGCAGAGTACAATTACCTAAAAGTTCCTTTTCCTCCTTGAGATGCACAAACACAGCCTAAGAAGGGAGAGTGAAGAAACACACCTGGAAGCAGGAATATTTCTGCACCTACACCCTATAGGTAATCAAGAGTTGGCTTAAGCATTATCATTTAAATACTTCTAAATCCTATTTTATGTGTATTGGTCTCCTTACAATGTTAAATAGAGACAATAAACAGCATAACTTTTCCAACTCCAAGGGCAAGAAGTGTTTTGTGGTCAAAATGTTTAGGAAACGCTATGTACAACATCCCCTTGTTAGAGTTCATAATTCATATTCACATATTAAAGTCTGGGAAGGACTTTATTCAAGACACCCATTTAACTTAGTATATATAATGTAGTGTTTTCTAAATTTAGTTAAGACCTCCCTCCTTTCTTTTTCAGTATACATCTATCATCCTCTCAAAAATTTGTGCAGGGAAGACTAAAACCTGTGTGGTAGGAATTATCTTCATTCCACACATAAAGAAGTTGAGTTAAAATAATAACAGCTTCATCTAGCGATAGCTTGTAAGTTGTAACATTGCAATTTAAATATAGATCAACTGACTTACCATTCAGTTTTCTTTCTGTCACCCAAATTTGCCTTCCAGAACTGACTCAAAGTATATGAAGCTTGCTTTATGCTTTTTTTCTTTTAAAACCCTAAACGTCAAGGTATTTCTGAAGAAAAACTAAATTCTGGGTTTAAATCCCAATTAATGTTGCCACTGATCACTGTGTATCTCTGTGTGAACTTCTGGGGTTGAAAATGTTAAGATTAAAGGAGAATGTCAGATAAAGTGGTAGTACAGAATACGGATGTTATCACAATCCTGTATTTCTGCTCTTCAAAATGGGTGTGGCTGTGGGGGTGGGGGGAGATTGAGCTGGTATGACTGGGGCAGTTTCTCATTTTGCAAAACTGTACTATTTGAAATACTGAACACATTCAATTGTACTACTGAAATGGACTACAGTGAAGAGAGCTCTGGAATTTTAGGACCTGGAATCCAATAGTTGCATTCCCTACATTCTGTGTAGGTTTAAGTTCTTTGCCATCTTGGGACTTTTCGTTTCTGCCTCCACAGAATGGCTATGATACCAGACTTGTCCAGCTTTCTTCTTAGAATTGAGTAAACTTATTGGCAAACCATTAAGTCTATTACAGAGAGTAAGAGAAGTAGTAAACATTTAAAAATTCTTGGTTGATGTGGATTAACAAGATTGACCACAATAACATGGATTATAAATGTTACATCAGGTATTGTACCGTACAGGGTAAACATAACTATGTTATGGTGCATACTGATTCATGGCGAGTCATTATAATGACTTCCTACTGAAAAATATTGATCCACGTAATCCTTAGTGTCACTGGTTATAGAGAGGATGCAACACTTTCTCTTTACATGTAAGCAAAGTGATATAAAAAAGAGTCTCCTGGTCAGCACTAAACAGCAAACAAGTGACAAAGCTAATGGTTGGATATCAGGTTTCTTGAATGACATTCAAACTTCTCTTTTTAGACATTGTGTGCTCCATATAACTGACTTCTAATTGGTAGCATTTAAAAGGAGTTTCATTGTATTTGGCATATCTACATAGATTTGTGTTCCTGGTATTTTGAAGTAGGCAAAGAAATATGGTATAAATTGCAATGTTTCTTGGTCAATATCATTTGAGCAGGACCAGTGGACTTTCTGGCCATTTGGAATGTGACATGTTTACTTTATCTGGGAACTCATGGGTATAGAAATGCAAAGTATTATGTGGCAGGATATATCTGTTCTCAAGAGATAATTTATACAAAAGATGAGTAAATAGGAAGGTTATTCTTCAGTTTTATAAGGGATACCCTTCATATTTGTAATAAAAAATCAGGGCATGCTGGTTAGGAACAGAGAAAAACCTCATGGAATCCCCAAATGAGAAATAAATGTTATCATTGGGTGTCATGACTGTCAATCATTTTTGTCTATAAAAAAGGAACATTGTCTGCTCTAAAGAGAAAATCAGTGATCTGATTCTCCCTAAGATTTCTCTGCTAAGATTAGAGTAGGGTCAAATTGAATATCTCCTGGAAGTTGTAGAAACATCTAGGAAGAAACCCTTATGGCTAAGTATCCATATAGACAGTATATAACAACTACTTCTAATTAAAGAATAAAAAAGGTTTGCTGAAAAATGCTTTCTGATTTATATCTATTTCTTAGCGTTCATATATTTCTTTATTTCACAAATATTTATTGAGACCCATTATACTCCAGGAACCCCTCTAATATCTATGAACACATCAGAGAACAAGATAGAAATCCTTTTCCCCAGCACTCACACTCTACTAAATATTTCATTCTTTGACTTATCAAAAGAACCAATTAATTGGCTTGTGAATAATTAAATGAGTTTCCTCTAATCTTTTATTTTAACATTCCCCTAAAATAATGGCTTTGTTATAAACATTTGAAGTAACTGCTGTATTTCTCTCTAAACTTGAATTATAACCTATAATAGTGGCACAGCCACTAAAATTTTGTTACATATATATAGATTGTGTATCCATAGACACAATCCTAGTTATATACCAAGAAATAACCCAGGTGCAGTGGGTTATTGTACTACTTCTCTGTCTACATCTCCATCTATATTTATATCTAGATAGATATAGATTAGATATAGACATAAGGAAAGGTAAAAGTATAGGTATAGAGATATCAATTACCTTGCCAGAAAGGATAATAAAACTAATATAATCTATTTTATTCAATCAAACTTTATCTGTCCCCCAATATATACAAGGCATTAGTCAAAGCATTGTGAGGGTTTAGTTAAAACTATTCTGACCTTAAGAAATATAAAGTCTTAGGACACCTGGGTGGCTCAGTCAGTTAAGCAGCCGACTTTGGCTCAGGTCACCATCTTATGGTTCCTGAGTTCTAGCTCTGCGTCAGGATCTGTGCTAACAGCTCGGAACCTAGAGCCTGCTTCAGGATTCTGTGTGTGTGTCTCACTCTGCCCCTCCCTGGCCGATACTCTGTCTCTCTCAAAAATAAATAATCATTTAAAAAAAAAACAGATATAAAGTCCAGTAGATGAAATCAGGCTTATATACTAAGTAAAGGGTGGGGACAAGGTATATTAAGTGCTATATAAATTCTATAGTTGAGATGAGCTCTGGGGATAGAGGGATTATTGATTCCAAGTCAAGGAACTAGGAAAGGCTTCATAATTGAACACGCTATTTATTAAGCTTAAAATTTCCAAACACTTTATTCTAGCACAATTTTATTAGATCTTCACCAGAAGGATCTAAAGCCCTTGAAAGAACTTAGCTCTAATTAAATATATCCAAATCCAGTTTCAGAATTCTTTCACTGGGCCTTGATGTTGAAAGTGAATGCTCAGTTGAAGGTAACTTTCAGTTCACCTTCTGAAGTCAGTACAAAAAGAAATGAGTTTTTCTCTAATGGTTAATGACTTCTCTGTCTGCCTCTGAGACATTTAAAGGTTGTAGACAATCAGCAGTCCTACAGTTTTATTTTTTACATGAATCAGAATAATCTTGAATGGGAAAAAAAACAGGGTAGTTTTAAGAAGGATGAAGAGAAAGAAAAGTACCCATCTCCACATGAAAAAAATGTTTTTTGCCTGTATTTTTTTTCCTAGTGTGTTACGGAGGGAGAGAGAGAAAGAGTGCTTATCTTCTTACTCTCCTGAGTGGAGTGCTAGGGAGCCAAGCTCAGTGCTCCATTCATATGCACAGAACCATCAAGCCGGTTGTTTATGGTTTCAGTTTTCCGGGTACAACTGAAAATGATATACACATACTGAGTTATTACTACTCGCCACCATTTTTTTTTTTGCTAGAAAAGATATACTTTTTTCACCATATCGTGTCTGATGTTTTCACATGATTAGGCTGAAGTTATGCATTTTTGGTAAGAATATCACAGAAAAGAAGTGTCCTTCTCTGTGCATTGTATCGGGGGTACGGAGTGTTAGATTCTATCATATCTGGTGATGTGAACTTTGATCATTTGTGTGATGTGGTATATGCCAGGTTTATACACTGTGAACGTACTGTTTTTTCATTCTGTATTGGTAAATATCTTGGGGAAGTTAATCCTACGCGCGTTATAATTGTTTTTTTTTTATTGTCTTTTTTTTTTTTTTAGTTTCAAGATTTATTTAAATTCCAGTTAGTTAACATAGAGTGTAGTATTAGTTTCCAATGTAGAATTTAGTGATTCATCACTTACATACAACACCCAGTGCTCATCCCAACTAGTGCCCTCCTTAGTACCCATCACCCATTTAACCTATTTTCCACGCCTACCTCGTCTCCGGCAGCTCTCAGATTGTTTTCTGTAGTTAAGAATCGTTTTTATGTTTTGCCTCTCACTTTTTTCTCCTTATGTTCATTTGTTTTATTTCTTAAATTCCACATATGAGTGAAATCGTATGGTATTTGTCTGACTTCACTTAGCATCATATTCTCTAGTTCCGTTCAGGTTGTTACAAACGGCAAGATTCCATTCTATTTTTTTTTTGTGTGTGTGCCTGAGAAATATTCCTGTGTGTGTGTGTGTGTGTGTGTGTGTGTATGTGTATATATATACATACATACATACACACATACATACACATACCACCTACCACCTCTTGTTTATCCATTCATCAGTCTATGGACTTTGGTCTTTTTCCATAATTTGGCTATTGTTGATAATGCTCCTATAGACATCAGGGTGCATGTATTTTTCAAATCAGTATTTCTGTATCCTTTGGGTAAATACCCAGTGGTGAAATTGCTGCGTGGCAGAGGTAGTAGTGAGGAAGCTCACTATTGTTTTCCAGGGTGGCTGCACCAGCTTGCATTCCCACCAATAGTGCAAGAGGATTCCCCTTTCTCCGCATCCTTGCCAACACTTGTTTCTTGTGTTGTTCATTGTAGCCATTCTGACAGGTGTGAGGTGATGTCTTATACATGGTAATTTTGATTTGTATATCCCTGATGATGAGTGATGTTCAGCATCATTTCATGCGTCTGTGAGCCATCTGGATGTCTTCTTTGGAAAAATGTCTATTCATGTCTTCTGCCCATTTTTTAACTGGGTTATTCATTTTTTGGGTGTTGAGTTTGATAAGTTCTTTATAGATTTTGGATAGTAACCCTTTATCCATATGTCATTGGCAAATATATTCTCCCCATTCTGTAGGTTGCATTTCAGTTTTGTTGATTGTTTTCCTTCACTGTGCAGTAGCTTTTTATATTGATGAGGTCCTAATAGTTCATTTTTGCTTTTGTTTCCGTTGCCTCAAGAGACACTTTAAAATATCCTATATTCTATTTCTACTCAAAAATTTGAATAATAATTTTAGCATGAAATCCTGCCATCAAGAATTATTACTGTGGATTTTAATGGAAATTTTTATTTCTTCATTTCTTTTGCATTTATTAATATAATTTATTCTATAAGGAAGAGCTATCTCTTCACCCTATGTTCAATTACTCTTTTATCTCAGCTGGATATAGGGATATTTATATTATTCTATGACTTATAATCTAATTCTGTCATTGTTTATTTTGTTGCTTAGGTTTTTCCAGTTTGATCATTGGAGCTCTTTCTCATAGTCTTCTGTGCCCTTTCAATGTGTCCCCATCTTTCTTTTTTTAATCACTTAATCTTTTTCTAAAAAATAGAGAAGTATATTGTACAATATTATATTAGTTTCAGGTGTACAGCATATTGATTCAACAATTTCATACAGTACTCAGTGCTCACCACCTTTTTTTAAAAAATTTTTTTTTCAACGTTTTTATTTATGGGACAGAGAGAGACAGAGCATGAACGGGGGAGGGGCAGAGAGAGAGGGAGACACAGAATCGGAAACAGGCTCCAGGCTCCGAGCCATCAGCCCAGAGCCTGATGCGGGGCTCGAACTCACGGACCGCGAGATCGTGACCTGGCTGAAGTCGGACGCTTAACCGACTGTGCCACCCAGGCGCCCCGCTCACCACCTTTTTTTTTAGTACTTCCTTACTTTTAGAAACTGGAAGATGCTCCAGTCTAATTTTGTATTTTCCCTTTCCTAAACCTGGAATCAAACACTGCTCCAGGATTCTTGAATTGTTTTTATTGAAAAATACTATGTAAACACTAAGGTCTGAATGCTTCCTGAGTTTGTTGTTACTGGGATATCCTCGATTTAGGACCTTTCAGCAGACTAAGCTTAGATTAAGTACACATGCAAAGAAGCACATATGTATTTACTTTTGCATCTGATTATCTGTGTGTGTGTGTGTGTGTGTGTGTGTGTGTGTGTGTGTGTATATTTAAAACTGTGAATTCATAATGATACTTCCACTTACAGTTCAAAACCACTTGTTTCTACCTAGCTTTTCCCTTTCAATATTTGCAATTTTTTCTCTAACATTGAGACACCAGGCTCTCATTGCTGCAACACATTTACTTATTTGTTCAACCCTATTACATATAAAATTGATCTCATAATTTCTAACCCTTATGCATTTGAGAAACACATTTACTAACGAGAGTACAATATTTGTCTGCTGTTCTTTTAGTCTTTACCATTAAAATATCCAGTTAGAATACTGTTTTCCAAAGTAACTCAAGGTAGTTTTTGTTTCCCATTCCTTACATTGTGCTTATGTTACACATTAGTAATACATTTGGGTTCATATATCACAGTTTATATTTGATTTTGGGTTCCTCTCATGTGCTGGTTAGTTTTTTATTTTTTTATTAACGTAAAGTTTACTCTTTGTGGTACACAGCTTATGGATTTTGACAAATTCATGGAATCTTGTATCCACCAACATAGTTATGTGCAAAACAGTCCCATTGTAGTATCCCCCCAAATTCCCTTGTAGTTAACTACTTTTTCCTATAATGTCTGGCAACTGCTGATCTCTTTTATGTCTTACAGTTTTGCCTTTTCCAAAGATGTCATATAAACATAAATATGCAGTATGTAGATGAGTGATTCTCCATGAGAGGTCCGAAGTCGGACGCTTAACCAACTGAGCCACCCAGGTGCCCCTATTTTTCATTTTTCAATTGCCTGTATTCTACTTTTATTTTTATGATCTGCTGCTTTCTGATTGCTTTGGATGTTAGTGGTTGTCTTTTTCTAGTTTATTAAAGTGGAAACTTGGATTACTGTTTTGAGATCTTCTTTTTTCTTTTTAAAATGTTAATAGTCTGGGGCACCTGGGTAGCTCAGTGGGTTAACTGTCCGACTCTTAATTTCGGCTCAGGTCATGGTCTCACAATTCAGGAAATCCAGCCCAACACTGTCAGTATAGAGTCTGCTTGGGATTCTCTCCCTCTCTCACTGCCCTTCCCTCCCTCAAAATAAATAAACATTTACATATATATATATGTGTGTGTGTGTGTGTGTGTGTGTGTATGTGTGTGTGTATATATATATATATGTATATATATATATATACACACACATTATACATATATATATATATATATATATATATATATATATAGTTAATGCTAAACTTCCTTCCAAGTACTACTTTAACTACATTCCTCAAGTTTTGACCTGTTAATTTCATTCATTAAAAAAGCATTTTTAGTATCCTTTGAGACTTACTGTTTGATCTCAAATTATTTGGTATTGTACTGTTTTAATTTTAAAGTGTTCATTTCCAAACATTTGTGGTTCTTCCATATATGTTTGTTATTTCTGGTTTAATTACGTTATGATACAAAAATGCATTTTTGTCTGACTTCTATTCCTTTAAATTTGTTAAGAAATTTTGTGATCCAGATAGACCAGATGTAATGTGTGTAATGTGGTCTATTTTGATGAATATTCCATGTGTACTTGAAAACAAAAGGGCACTCTATTATCTGGTGGACTGTTCTATAAATGTAAATTAGGTAAAGTTGGTTGATTGTGTTCTCCAGGCTTTCAATAGCCTTACTAGATTTCTGCCTACTTGTTTTATCAATTACTAATGAAGGACTGTTGACATCTTCCACTACAAAATGTGGATTTGTTGAGGTTTTTTTTCTTTCTCTCTATCAGTATATACTACATGTGTTTTAAAGCTCTGTAAATAGTTGTATGTGTGTTTGGATTTTATGCCTTCTTGGAGAATTGGCCTTTTTATCATTATGTTCCTTTTTATCCCTAATGATATTCCTTGTTCTGACATTTATTCTAACTGATATTAACATAGCTTCTCCAGTGTTTCATCTAGCATGGAGATTTATGTCCCTACCACAAAAACTACTTCTTCCCTTCCCATATCTGTACCAAGGCAGTGTCCTGTGAGCACCTGGTGGGGCTTGTTTAGAAAAAGCTTAAGCAATGAAAGATAGTATGAACTATATCTGCAAATCACCATGCTTACCAGCCAATCTGCTGCTACCACTCAGTTACCTAATCTTGCTGATTTCTTTTATTGTTGTCTGATATCTGCCCCAGGTAAGCAAGCGTTTATATGCTGCCTCTCCCTGCAGGTGCCTATTTACCCCAAATATTACATTAGCTAGTTGCCCTGTGACCTCCTTTCTCTGATGATTTTAAGACAAGATGTGCATTTTGAGTCTTCGTGCATTTTTGCTATAAGCACAGGAAAAACATTATTTTTAGTGCATCATTTATATCACTGAATGAAAACTGGAAATCTCCTTAAGTTTTAAGATTTTGGTGACTATATGGCTTAATTTCTAGGATATTTTTATTCATTTTCTTATATATTTAGAATTTTAAGTATCATATTACATTGTAAATGCTGTTTTAGTATTACAGTGACTCTAATAATCTGTTTCTTATATATGTTGTCTTTCTCCTTTTTGATAGTTTGTCATCCTGTGTGATCTTTAATTTTGAATATAAACTCGTCTTTGGGTCTTTTCATTTTTTTTTCTCCTTTTTTTCTTTATTCCCACACATATACTAAACTGTGGAAATGACCTTCAGAACAATTTTCTGTTTGCCTCCAAAGGAATTCTGGAGAGTATAAATTTAGGCACTAGCCTGAGATTTTTATTACTCATAAGTGAGTTTTGCTTCTTTTTTTTATTCACAACCCTTGCTTCTTGCCACACTTCCTTAGATTTTCCTCAGTCACTCAGCAATTTTTCTAGGCCAATTTTCACTGACAAAAATCTTTTGAGATTACCAGTTTTAAGCGTTCAGACATCTTCTTCCCATAGTTCCTAGATTACAACTTTTTTCATGATATTCAAGCTCCAGCTTTAGGACCTATAGAATGATCTGTTATGCTTATATTGTCCAGTAAACTTAAACTTTCCATGCTGGCTTGTTGGAAATTGTACAAGACTCAATTTATATACCTCCCCAAATTCAGTTGTCTATGGTTTTCTAGTTAACTGTAATGATGACCTTCCAGGAAATTCATCTCACAAAAGAGTTACTTGCTGGTGATATTTATGGCAATGTCACAATTGCTACGTTTCACCTGTGGTTAATTAGGAAATTAATGGATGCTACACTCGATCAGTATGGGCAAAAATGTTCATTTTAAGCATTGTGATGAAGGGTAGCTGCTTTATTCCCTAGATAATTCAGGACAGGCAGGGCTGTACTTTGCATAGTAGCTCAGTCTACCATATAAATTAACACTCTAAGAACCTACAGATCATCTGTGTGACAATTGATTCAGCATTTGCCAGACATTAATCTAAATACTTTTTAGAACAGACCTTTTAAAGACAGGAAGAGAGGATGCTAGAGAAGTTGAGCTCTGGAGTCAAGCTGCCTGAGCCTGAATCCCATCTCTGTTCCTCAAAAGTTGTGTGAGGTTGAGTAGTTTAAATCATTTAAATTCGTTCTTATTTCACCCCTCTCCAGTTTCATGGTCTCTCCTGATATATGTATATATGCATAAATCTATATTTATGTATATACACATGTATACTTGTATAACATAATATATTCATATATTTTATATCATTATATTTATATCTATATGCATATACATACATATTATTAGCATCACAAGGTAAATTCTATGACTTAGAAATACTCTTAATACCTCACAAGAGACATTTGAGCCAGTTTCTAATAACTAGGAGGTTTCTTATTACCTCATCATGAATCTTCAGTTTCCCTTTTTTCCTCAGCAGTGTTTGCTTACTTTTCTGTTTTGACTATCATTCTCTTTGATAGAAAATCTGATACAAAATATTTGAAGAGTTTTCCCATTTATTCTGTTGTCTGTTTACATAGCTAACACCAACCTGTTTCTTCCTTCTCCAAATACTCTATTAGGATGGATTTTTTAACCAATGCTGTTTTTTCCAGGTTTCCAGTGAATATGATAAAGACAAATTTATAAACAGATAATGTAAAACACACATTAAATGTTTAAGCCTGGTTTAATGAAAGAGGCACTAGAATAGGAGCCAAGCCTTCAGATTTGTCATGCAGGGTTTATCTTTTATTCATTATGTGAATTTTGGGAAATCACCTAATTTAACACCTATCATATAAACATAAAGGATTGGTATTTGAGATAAATGGGAATTTTCTCAATATACGCTTAGGCATTAATTTTTTGAGGAGTGAAATATTGTGTTTTTATTTTGAATTATGTAAAAATATTGAAATGTTAAGAGAATAGCATAGGAAACATGCATAAACTTTCTCCAGAATTAATAACTATTAGTAATGATGTCAAACAAAAATTAAATAAATAAAATAAAAAATATGACACAAAAAATTAAATAACTTTTCCCTTCTCAATTATTCACATTATTTTGTCCGTTAAAATAAATTGATTTCATGCTTTCTAACTTGGGTACTTCCATAGAGATAACTAAAAGAATATATTAATAGTCTCTTGAGTATAGAGAACAAACTGGGGGTTACTGGTAGAGATGGATGAGGGATGGGTTAAATGGGTGATGAGTATTAAGGAGGGCACTTGTGATAAGCACCTGGTGTTGTGTGTGTTGAATCACTCAATGCTTCACCTGAAACCAATATTGCACTGTACATTAGCTAGAATTTAAATAGAAACTTGGGGGAAAACACTTTATGTTTTATTTTAATGTACATACCATACCTCTAACTTTATAATGTGCTTCTGCCTTAACATTAAAATTTTGAAATATATGTTAATACATATACTTACTGGTTTTCACTAGCAAGTAATGTTCTATGAATATCTAATCTAGAATACTTCATCAGTTGGTGGAAATACTATTTTCACTTTTTCATAATTACACAGATTTCTTCAACAAACATTCATTTGTTCAAATCTCCAACTTACTTATATTTAGCAGTGCTATTAGAAGAAATGAAGATAAAGTCATTTCTAATGAGTTAGAAACCTGTGTTATTTTCAGAAATACTTTCTATATTGAAAGCAGCAAATTAATTGCTCCATAATGAGGGTAGAAAAATGTCACCTTCTCTCTTCTGCTAGATCTGCAGAAATATATCAAAAGGTTTCATACATCATACATTTACTTTGAACAATTGAAAACAACTCTGTGAGATCATTTATTGATAATAATCACTTATTATCACACACAGTTATGTTTCCTGATGAGTTGTTTAATTCATCAATATTTATTGGATATCTACTGTGTGCTTTTATGATAGTAAAAAAGAATATAGCACAGATATCCTTTAAAAGTATAGATTATTCAATTACAGACTATGTGTTTCATGATTTCAGAATGGAACTGAAGAAGAGAGAACTTCACATGAAATAGTTACAGAAATGTTTATTTGAGAAAGTGATTTGCGCCACACCTTGATACTTGGCTAAGAGAATGGAGTTGCCCAATAAATGTAGGGACTTTGAAAATCCAAATGTGTAGATAGTAAAGTACACTGTGCATAGAAGGACTTGGAGCAGAAGTTTTTGTAATTAAAACAGATGAAGATAGACAGACTAGACTTTTATACAAAGCTAAAAATTCTGGGCTTTAATTTCCAGTGATGGGGAATGTCTGGGAGGAAAGACATTTGAAGAAAATGATATGATATAATTGGTGTTATATGGGTGTATTTGATGGTGTTTGATCATAAATATATTTCTCTACAATATTTTATACTTTTTGTTCTCTATCAGGTTTGAATTCAGGTGTATTAACTGTATGATAAACATGTATATTAATTGTACTATGAATCAGTAATATTTTTAGAACTTGGAAATACTGATTTAATTGTTTAGATAATCTTAATGAGTCACTTGGAATATGAATTTTGAACATTATCAATTTTTTAGATCAGCACAGCATTCCAAATATGATTTTTATATAGTATCAGATTCATAATAGTGAAAAATACTATAGGGTTTTTAAAGTCTAAATATACAAATTGATACATTTGATACAAGCGTTTTTTTTGCTGATATTTACACCTTTAAACCTGTCAAAAAAATCTCAATTAAAATTCATTTTGAGAATCCCATGAGCTTTCTAATGTTACAGTTTTGATCAAGTACATTTAGATGTAATGAACACAAATTATTCATAAAAAATATTTCCCTTTCATACTGATAGCTTCTAACACTTTAAGGAAATAAACCCTGACATATTCTTCCCAACACAACATGAGATTTTAAAATCATTTTAAAAAATCTATTTTTCTTGCTTATTTCATAAGGTGAAGCTGCAGAAGGGAAGAGATGTTGATTTATCTCTACTCTTCATGTATGTGACTAGCATGCTAAGTGAACTTGATGTATTAACTTCCAAGGTCTACAGGAGTTATGAGTTTCCATCTTTTCCCTATAACATTCCTAAAAAGAAAAGTACTTGTTAATATAATTTAGAAATTTGTCTGGGCGCCTGGGTGGCTTAGTCGGTTAAGCGTCCAACTTCGGCTCAAGTCATGATCTCGCAGTTTGGGAGTTCAAGCCCCACATCAGGCTCTGTGCTAACAGCTCAGAGCCTGGAGCCTGCTTCAGATTCTGTGTCTCCCTCTCTCTCTGCCCCTCCACCACTGTTTCTCTGTCTCTTTCAAAAATAAATAAACATTAAGAAAATAGTAAAAAAAATTTTGTACTGTGCTTTGAAAAGAATTTTGATTCTTAGAAAAAGAGTAAAGCATCAATGCAGGGAAATGATAGTGAATACTGGAAACATCTCCAGCATGTAAGCAGAATGTAGCAAACTAACACCTATAAAGTAGACAGTCTTATAGGGTAACCAGCTCAGTTTTAAAATAAAGTCTCATGTCTCAGAAGCTCCTTCCTTCCCAGGCAAAGCGAGATAGTCATCCTAAAATCGTTGACATGCAGAAAACTTAAATGTCAGATAAATATTATATATTAAAACAGAATATAAACTTATTTTTTTCTTTAAAATTCTTAGAAATAACTCTAGCAATATTATTTAGTTGTAAGGATGAATATTTCCACCAATTAGAATACTTATCAAAATGGGCAATTAATGTGGCTTTGGAGTTCCATTATAATACAAGGATATAGTGGTTGAATATTTAATATGCTCTCAAAGTTAGAATTGTAATTTTTATTTCTTTATATAGCCATGTCATACCTAGAAATAAATGATTATGAAACATTTTGGATTGATATTAAGTACAGGTATTTTGAGACTAGGACTAATTTTAAGGTGGACTTTGAAGCCCCTGTCAAATAAGAATACTTTTTTCATCAAGTAACTTTGGGAACCAGATTTTCAGGTAAAGACTATTGCTAAACAGTTTTTCGCATGTTTTCATGAACAATACTTAGGATGTAGGAAGGTAGATGTTTAATAAATTTATTGTTATTTCTCTCACTTTTTTACAAGACAGTCAATAAAAAAGAAAGATACGTTTTTTTCAAAAGATACCCTATCTTGGGAAAGACCTATGAAGATTTCCCAAAAGATTCTTCTGACTTAATTTAGGTGAAGAAATTATCTAAAAATGCTTTTGTGCCAATACATAAGAGATACATTCTGCTGATTTCTAATCATCTGAGACAATCTATGATAGAATTGTTTTCACCCTCGAAAGAATGTGGAAGAGAGCCCGTGATTCTAACCAGAGGTTTAATCCACATTCCAATTTGAAATTGTGATTACTTAAGTCAAAATTAAAAATGCATTAAGACAAAAAGAAAAGCAATATTCTTCTACACTAAAGCATATTGTTTATTTCCTAAAATTGCATCCTATTCTCAATTAACATTCTTCTCAATACACAGTATATGCTGCTAGGCCTTAACCTTTGACTCATTCCCAAATCATTTAAAATGATTTAGGATTTACTATATTACCCCATTTCTACCATCACTGATTCCCATATGATATTTGTCATCTAAGGCACAGAAGTCACTGTAACAACAGATTTCTCTTCTTCTATCTCCCCCTCCAGTTTATGTCACATTAAATGATAAGAAATCTCTCTAAAATTTATCAGGCAGTGTCTGAAAAACATATTATGGATCTTTCCTTTTGTAGAAATGAAGACCCTTCCTAACCTCTGTCTTAATTCTCCTTTCTCTTGAGAACAAAATCTCCAATCTGGGAAGGTTAGTTTTCACATTCTTTCTAATTTTTATTTTTATTTACAAAAAATTTTTAACATTTATTTCATGCTTTTTCTAATTTTAAAAACAGTTTCCTTTACTTTCAAACTTTTACTTTATTCCTATCTATAAAATATGTTAATGTACTTCTCAAATTCTCAGTTATTCTCCCTATCTATATTTACCCTCATAGATAAATTTCTATTTAAAATTTGTAACTGGACTCAGATTTACTTCATTATTATTCTCCAGGTGTTTATTGTGTGTACTCTGTTCTCCCCAACAAGCATTTATACTTTATAGAAACTAGGGGGCGCCTGGGTGCCTCAGCTGGTTAAGTGTCCAACTTCTGCTCAGGTCATGATCTCAGTTCACGAGTTTGAGCCCCGCATAGGGCTCTGTGCTTATAGCTCAGAGCCTGGACCCTGCTGCGGATTCTGTCTTCTTCTCTCTCTGACCCTACCCTGCTCCTGCTCTGTTTCTTAAAAATAAAATTTACAAAAATTATAAAAACTAGGTCTTGTATTCTTGTCAACATTTGCATACCTAGAATACTGCTAGATGCAACTTCAAATTGGTAGTATATTTACAGATTTATTGACTGAAATAGGAAGCTGTTTCTAAACCATAGCTAAGAGTATGAAGTTCAGGACAAACATAAATTTTGTGTTAGTGTCACTAAAATGAACTGAAACACAAGAGTTAGAGCAAAGACAAGATGCTAAATGCTCGTGCCTTTTAGTCACCACTGAAGAGCTTTAGGATAAGTTTTGTTTGTTTGATGAATTTTCATGGGTTACACTTCGCTCTGTGACTTCAGAAAGAGTCACTCTGTAGATCTCTCTTCTAAGTTCAGAAATGGTAGGTCACTGTTTTTAAAAATAGAGCTAAGGACTCTTAGAAATCATATAGTGTCAAATATAATATGGTATTTAAAAAAAGATAAAATTTTTAAAAAGATAAAAGATATATATAAAGATATATATAGATATAGATATAGATATATATAGTAAGGGAATAGTTAAATAATGAAAACAAATCATGAAAAGAATATGATAAATCTATGGGGATATGGAAAGCATGCCTCCATGTTTTCCTCCTGTATATAGATACATACGAGTGTGTGTGTATGTATGTATGTGTGCATATAAGAAACTATTATTCCTGTGCTACTCTGGGAACTAGAACCAGATGACTGGAATAGGAGGGAGGTAAACTTTTTAGTATATATCTATTTGTAATCATTGTAATTTTTATCATACAAATGTATTATTTTATAGGTACACACTAATTGACCTATGTTATTTATAAACTATGACATATATATATATATATATATGTTACATAAATTATGTATCTATAAACTAATTAGGTATCTTATATTTATATCTATTATGTACTTTATATAGGAAGTTACATATATATGTATGTGTAAATGTATGTATGCATGCATACATATATGTGTGTTGTGTAAGTATAAACTGTACAAGTGTTCGTATACATGTGTGTTTTGTATTACAAAGATTGAATTGGATATACATGGTGTATATATACGTATATATATACTGCATTTATATATAATGCAGTGTATATATATATGTACATATATACATAAAGTATATAGGGTATATATATCTATATTATATATAAGCACTTATATGTATGTATATAACATACATATCTGTATATATATATACAAACATGCATATATATACAAATACATGTATATGTATATATAAACAGAATTATGTATTTTAATATATAATATATATTACAGAGAGAAGAGGTTTTGACTTATCTGTGTTCGTTATGATAGTATACTAAAACTACAACTGAGGGGCGCCTGGGTGGCTCAGTCGGTTGAGCGTCTGACTTCGGCTCAGGTCAGGATCTCACAATTTGTGAGTTCGAGCCCTGTGTCGTGCTCTGTGCTGACAGCTCAGAGCCTGGAGCCTGTTTCAGATTCTGTGTCTCCCTCTCTCTGCCCCTTCCCCACTACTGCTCTGTCTCTCTCTGTATCTCAAAAATGAATAAATGTTAAAAAATAAATAAATAAAACTAGCACTGAGACTAGACTCTATATGTTATTTACAAGTCTAGGATTATTTCCATATTGTTATCTATAAATAAATTATACTTTTATTTATATAATGGGACTTTATATTTTCATTCTTAGATTCTTTTTTGTAACATTTATTGTTTCAACAAAATTTTCCATTTGCTATTTTTCTTAAATACTTCCAATTTATTGCATTGCAGTATCTCTAAGTAAAGTTTTTAATTCTTGTTTCTTATCAACTTTTATGTCCTTTACCATCCAAAGGAGTTAAGTTTTAAGGCATTTGTTCCTTTAGCCTCATTCTGCTTTGCTCAAGTTCTAAAGTTAGCAAGACAGATTTAACTTTGCATTTTTATCACTTTTATCAGTTTTCTTCCCAAGTGTGTTTCCAGTATGCCTGGTCTTTATTGGCACCAGTGTGGATTATTACACTGAAAATTTGCATGGGAAATATAAGAAATGATATTTTCTAGGATTCCCTCTGGAAAAATGTTAAAGATAGCACAGCCATTTCTATAATATCAATTTACTTACATGGAAATTGCATCAGAGGTTTCAGTCGACATATAAAGTCTAAGAATTTATTGAGGGAGTCAAAGTTAGGTTTTATGAAAATAAGTGAGTAAACATTACAAATATTTGTAAGAAGGCTTTGGAATGCCAAATTTAAATCATAAACATTTTAATAATAAAGTGATTTTTAAGTTTCAGGAATGTGTATGGTGTAGCAAAGTAAACATGGCTACAGAGTTTTTGCTTGTCCTCCCATTTAGAGGTGAAGCCTAAGTCTTTTTCTTATATATCTAGAATGGCCTTAGTCACTTATTTGATCAATAGGAGGCTGTGGACTTTCAGGGTTCTGGGACTTTAAAGGTTAGGTCAGTCCAGTCTTATAATCTCCACCCCAACCTCCTGAGATGTTTGCTGGAGGTGGACAGAAGGAGGAAAGTAAGAAACCTGACCAACCTGAGGCCACTATGCCATGAAGAGGCCGCTATGCCACATGCTGTAAAGAGGGTCAAGGTAGAAATGTGGAGAGGCCTCAAGGAGACAGAGTGTGTAGCTGGTGTTGGGTGTTTCATAGAAACAGACATGTGAGTGTGGACTCCAAATTGAACATTTCATCTCTAGAACACGTGAAGTTGAGAGGTAACAGGAACCCAATTGTTAAGCAGAATTGAGGCTCTAAATACAAATGTCTGTGAAAAGGCATCACAGAACAAAAACTATTAATGTTTTTGTTCAGAAGATCATGCAGAAATTTGAGAAACCTGTGGGCAATTGTCTTCCAACACTGACACAGGTAGCTATATAGGTGATCATTTCACACATGTGATTGAAAAGGAAACAGTGAAAATGAATAAAGGAATAAATTACTAGATTTTATTGGCCTGGAAGGCAATAGCTCTTCACCCATAATGCGAAATATAATTTCTTTGTGAAACGTTTAAAAGTCATCGAAACTGTCATTTTCTAAGCAAAACAAATGAATAAACAAAAAGGAAAACTGGAGTTATAGATAAAAAGAACAAGTGGTTAATTTCTGGAAGGGAGGGTTGTGGGGTATGGGCAAAACAGGTAAAGGGGAGTGGGAAATATAGGCTTCCAGTTATGGAATGAATAAGTCACCAGAATAAAAGGCACAGCATAGGGAATATAGTCAATGATATTTAATAGCAATGTGGTGATGGATGGTAGCTATATTTGTGGTGGAGCATAGCATAACATACAGAGATGTTCAATAACTATGTTGTACATGTGAAACTAACGTAACATTGTGTGTCAACTATATTAAAAAGAAATTTAACTGTCATTTACTACATGTGACTTGTGGTAAATCATAAATTTTGTCCAGTATGTGTAAAAAGTGAGTTTTATCACAGAAGGTGATTCAGTTTTATCTCGAAACAATTTCAGTGTGCTTTGGAGTGGTAAAATAACAATATGTAAACAGCAAAATATAAAAGGCAGTTATTTATTTTTAAAATTCATTTATGGAATGAATAGACACTTACCCTAGATTACTGAGAAGCTAATTGAATCAGCAGTTCAGGACCAATAATCTTAGGGAAAAAATATGAATCTGGCTATTAGCAAAAATCCTATGATAGTTGTCACTGTTAGATGTTTCAAAATATTAACAGCATTCACTGGGGAAGAATAATATCAACTGAGGAGGCGTGCCTGGATGGCTCAGCTTACTAAGTGCCTGACTCTTGATTTTAGCTTAGGTCATGATCTCATGGTTTATGGGATTGAGCCCACCTGAGGCTTTGTGCTGACAGTGCAGAGCCTGCTTGGGATTCTCCCTCTCCCTCTCTCTCTGCCTCTTCCCTACTCTCTCTCTCTCTTTCTCTCTTTCTCAAAATAAATAAACATTAAAAAATATATCAACTGAGGATGGGATGAAAAATATTTCATTTTATACAGTTGAATTAAGTTGCTATTAAGCTCAGTTTGCGTATGTACATGTATGTGATGGAGAAGAGTTAAACTCTATGTCGCAATTTATATCACTATAAATCAAGATGTAAGATAATTTTTGTTATTCTGCTATTTATGAGCTGTGGTGTAGACTGGAAAAGGCTCATTAAGATCATAGGTTAGTAGTCAGTACTTATGGAACATCATTAGTGGTAAGTTCTAAAGCAAAATGTTCCTTCTTAAAATGTAAGTGCACCCAGTCTTACTTCCCGAGAACTGATGGCAAATAGCATGCTTGTGACTTACTGTTCAGTGTTCGATGCAAGCTCTGAAAATAGTGAATATCATCAACTCATGGACACTGATTATATGTCTTTTCAGAACACTATGTGGAGAAATATGCAGTGACTAAAGTTTCCTGGCTTTGAAGGGAAAAGATTCTCATATAATTTCTGAGCTGAAAATGGATCCTAAAAAAATCATGATGAAGGCAAAATACCATATGATTTCACTCACATGTGGAATTTAAGAAACAAAACAAAGAAAAAGACAAACCAAAAAAAAAATGTTAACTATAGAAAACAAATTGATGGTTACCAGAGGGGAGGTGGGTGGAGGGATGGGTTAAATAGGTAGGTGATGGGGATTAAGGAGGGCATTTGTCGTGATGAGCACTGGATGATGTGTGGAAGAGATGAATCACTAAATTATACACCTGAAACTGATAAGACATTGTATGTTAACTTTACTGGAATTAAAATTTAAAAAGAAAAAGGCATCTATGATTTTAAGTGACATATTAGTGTGTCTTGGTGATGTATTTAGAATCATGCAGAATGTAAACTTACTTCTTCAGAACAAAACTCTTAGAATTTGTCTTGTTAAACACACCATGACTTTAAAGATAGTTTTTTAAGACTGCACTATAACCCATTAATATATTATGATATCTTTAAAATATATATGTAATAAAGTCTCTAAAGAGTAAATAAAATTATATTATTGGGGTTTGACTCCTATAACACAAGAATTTTCTTTGCTCTTCAGAAACTTTATCGCACATAACTGAAAATCACATTTAAGTTATATACAACAGAAGGTGAAAAGTTCTTTCCAGGCTAAATTCTTCCTTCCTTCCTTCTTTCCTTTTTGTTTCCTTCTTGTAGCACACACACACACCCAGTGACAGAGGACAGGACATTGTAGCACTGGTAAGCGCTACTAGGGAAAGGAATTTTTATTTTTTACATTTAATATTCAAACAGTTTCTTTTTATCATGTAATCATGATAATGGCCAGTTGGGGCATGTCTGAAAACTTACTAGGTAATGAACCTGTTTCCTGGTAATACCTTCTACACCTCTGGCTAATCCTAGCCAGAGATACATAAATCTTTTGTTCCTTTGATTCCCCTATCAGGCTATCTTTATCTTTGAATATCTCTTATGAGACTAATAATTCCTCTTTGGATTTAGCCAGAGAAATATCTTTGGCTAGATCAATGAGTTGGTTAGAATGGAGGCTGGGTGTGCTTCAGGGCAACCAATTCAACAGGTTTCCTTTGTTAAACTTACAACAAATGTACTTTATTCTTTAAAAAAAATTTTTTAAAACATTTATTTATTTTTGAGAGACAGAGCACAAGTGGGGGAGGGGCAGAGAGAGAGAGACATCGAATCCAAAGGAGACTCCAGTCTCTGAGCTGTTAGCACAGAGCCCATTGTGGGGCTTGAACCCACAAACTGCAATCCATGACCTGAGCCAAAGTTGGTGCTTAACTGACTAAGTCACCCAGGTGCCCCTAAATGTACTTTATTCTTTACAGCAAAAGGAAAGGACACTGTGAATTTTGAGATGAAAACTTGTATTTTGTGTTTTTGTGCTTTTTTTTTTAATGAGGGCTTTTAATTTTGAGACATCTCTGATCAAAATATTTTGAGGTGCACCTGGGTGGCTCCGTTGATTAAGCATCCAACTCTCGATGCTCAGAGTTTCAGCTTAGGTCATGATCTCACAGTTCGTGAAATCAAGCCCCGTGTCGGACTCCTGCGCTGATGGGGCAGAGCCTGATTAGGATGCTCTCTCCCTCTCTCTCTGCCCCTCCCCTGCTCATGTTCTCTTTCTCTCTCTCTCTCTCTCTCTCTCTCTCTCTCTCTCTCTTTAAAAATAAATAAATAAACATTAAAAAATTGATAAATAGGGGCGCCTGGTTGGCTCAGTCAGTTGAGTGTCTGACTTTGGCTCAGGTCATGATCTCAGAGTTTGTGGGTTTGAGCCCCACATCAGGCTCTGTGCTGACAGCTTACTCATAGCCTGGAGCCTGCTTCAGATTCTGTGTCTCTGTCTCTTTGCCCCTCCCCCGTTCACACTCTATCTGTCTCTGTCTCCCAGAAATAAATAAATGTAAAAAAAATTGATAAATATATACAATGCATACTCATCCTATATTTTTTTACAGTACATAATTTATTTATTTAAATTCAAGTTAGTTAACATACAGTATAGTATTAATTTCAGGAGTAGAACCCAGTGCTTACATACAATACCCACTGCTCATCCCAACAAGCGCTCTCCATAATGCCCATCACCCATTTAGCCCATTCCCCCACCGACCTCCCCTCCAGCAACCCTAAGTTTTTTCTCTACTTAAGAGTCTCTTATGGTTTGCCTCCCTCTCCCTTTTTATCTTAGTTTTCCTTCCCTTCCCTTATGTTCATATGTTTTGTTTCTTAAATTCCACATATGAAGTCATATGATATTTGTCTTTCTCTGGTTGATTTATTTTGTTTAGCATAATACACTCTGGAAAACTATATGGAAGTTCCTCAAAAAATTAAAAATAGAACTATCCTACAACCCACCAGTTGCACTGCTAGGTATTTATTGAAATGATATAAAAATGCTGAGCAGAAGGGGCATATGTCCTGTGTTTATAGCAGTGCTATCAACAATAGGCAAATTATGGTAAGAGTCTAAATATCCAATGACTGGTGAATGGATAAAGAAGATGTGGTGGACACACACACAAACACACACACACACAATGGAATATTACTTGGTGATCAAAAAGAATGAAATCTTGCCATTTGCAACAACATGGATGGAACAGGCTAAATTCTTCCTAATTATAATATACTCATCAAATTAGCCTCTGTATGTAGCACAAGTTTTCTTTAGTGAGAAATCACTGTTATTTTCAGGATATTTTTTTATTTTTAATATTTTTAGTGTTTATTCATTTTGGACAGAGAGAGTGTGAGCAAGGGAAGGGCAGAGAGAGAGGGAGACATAGAATCTGAAGCAGGTTCCAGGCTCTGAACTGTCAGCACAGAGCCTGATGTGGGGCTCGAACTCATGAACCGGGAGATCATGACCTGAGCTGAAGTTAGATGCTTAACTGACTGAGCCACCCAGGTGCCCCTATTTATTTTAATTCATAGCCCCGGGAACTATAATAGAACCACCAAAAGTTTAAGCTGAGTTGTTGGGCATTAGGGTTTTCTAATTTAGTAGGAGGAAATGTTAAGAAACAAAGCCCATTAGTTGTAGACATTCACCTATAGCAATTTGCCATTAAGTAGAATACAGGAATCATGATGGATGATGTTGTACAATTTTATCTTGGTCATTTATGTGAGACCACTTTTGTTATTACCATTACTAGTAACTATTAATTTAAATACATTTTATTTTTATTATTTAAAATATAGAAATTTTATGCTCCTAAATTTGCTGTTTTGTATGCCCATCAAATGTCCAGTGGTCGTTTAAAATTTGAGAAACACTCTTCTGAAGTCTCTCTAGTGACACCGTTATGATGGGGCCCTAGGATGCCTCCTCTCTTAGCATGGATCTTTCCTTTAACAATCAGATTTTACTCATACACCAAAAGTCCACTGAAATGTCTCTTTACCCTTCTTTCTTTTTTTTTATACAGTTTATTTTTTTAATTTTTTTAACGTTTATTTATTTTTGAGACAGAGAGAGACAGAGCATGAACAGGGGAGGGTCAGAGAGAGAGGGAGACACAGAATCTGAAACAGGTTCCAGGCTCTGAGCTGTCAGCACAGAGCCTGACGCGGGCTCGAACTCACGGACTGTGAAATCATGACCTGAGCCGAAGTCGGACGCTTAACTGACTGAGCCACCCAGGTGCCCCTACCCTTCTTTCTTGACCACATTTATTAACAGTTTTAAAACTGTGTAGAGCATTAATATGTATATGTCTTTCAGGTCTTTTAGGTCAGTTTAATAAAACATTAAGTGCTTATTAGGTATCAACTATATACCAAACCTTTTTTAGTCATTTTTGTACATAGAGAGAGGTAGCACACATGCTAAGCGTTTTTCAGAAAAGGGAGGAAAGGAGTATGTGATTTAGGGTTTGATCAGAGAAGAAGAACCTGTAGATGTGATACAGAATGAGAAGTTTATAATAGGGATTTGACCTTACACAATCATGGTTGTTAGTTAAATGCTTTACATGTGGCTGTTGTTTCTGCATCTGGAGCCTGGCCTGAAGTTCACAGGATAGGCATTTTGAAAGAAAAGGTGGATGTGAAGCAGGAGAGAGCCAGGATTAAGCAGAATCTATATGTGAACTGGAATCCATGTTGACCTCTCAATGTCCCCAAGGTTCCCTCTTTAGTGATAATATTGACCTGCAGAAAAAGCTGGCATTCTTTATTATGTTACTAAATACATACCTGGCCTAGGGATCAGAGAAGCTGAAGATTTGGTTGCCGCAGAAGAGCTGCAGTTAGGTGCTGCTTTATGCTAACAAGATGGGTTATGAGGTCCGAGACAATATAAATGAGCTGTAGCACAGCCTGACCCTACATCAGTCTTCAGAGAATAAACACGACTGATACTTTAATTGTTCCTTCCAGAACTCACACAAAAATATCGTATCACCAATCTAGCCAAGAGCTATAGGAAGAAAGGGATTATCAGAAACACAGTTTCAACTCAGTTAAGTTGGCACGTTACAAAGTCACCACAAGGAAGAAATCACTATGGAATAGAAGCTAGTGAAATTTTTCTACACTAATGCTGAGAGTGTCTCTGGAGAGGGACATCATGTATAAGGAGATGCAGTGGTATCCATTTTAATTCTAATTGGTACTTAAATATGGTGAGCAATGGAATATACAGTTGGGAGGAATAGTAGCTGTAAAAAAATTCACTACATTTGGGTAGTTGGGGTCCTGACAAGCTCTTATTGGGATTTCATAAGATGTGTCCATAAAATGAGGGCGAGTAAATGTGATGACACTATATGGGGCGAGACTAGAACAGATTCATGAAACATAGGAACCTCCAAAAATCAGTGTATATTGACCTAAGCCATTTGGCTTAGAAGTTGGAAACATAGATTTAGGGTTCAGGAAGTTTGAGTCCTTTCTCTTCCAACCACCAGCCCTATGATCTTCTATTACAGAAGGGACTAGTTTGCTAAAAAGGGATTATGGAATGAGTATACATGGAACAGGAGAAATTTTGCAATTAACTATTATAAAACTTCTCAGGGTTCAGCATAAGGCCACAAGATCACAGGGATGAAGGAGACTAAAGGGTGGTGTTTCAGTGGCTGGATCTGAGATTGAGGGAATGTGATTTTCTCAGTAACATCTATGATTAGTTTGCAAGCTAACCGGGATCAGTTCTCACTTCTGCTTTTTGGTTTTTTGATTTGCCTGTCTTTCCAGCCATCAAACAGAGAGATACTCTATAATTTTTAATAAGAAACAGTGGCAGGCCTCTATACTGAAGTAATGACATTGAGGCTATGTCCAATCATTGATTAAGAAAAAAAATCAATTAAGGAAAAAACTTCTGTTTGACATAGCAGACCTTTCCATCTATGCCAGGGCTTCATCCTGTTCCTTTCAGTTTAACTTAAGGGTGCAAATGGGTTCAGGATGTAGGGAAGTGTACTTGATGGTATGATTCACAATGCCACCGTGGAGACTATTCATTCTGGCTTCTCTTTGGGAGCTAACTCTGAAACTACGTGTCAGAGACAGTAGAGGGAGGGAAATGATCCACAGCATGAAGAGAGAGACAGCAGCATTAAGAAAGGAGGTGAGAAGTTTCAATAGAGAGCATATACAGTTGTTAGCTACTAACCCACATTAGGCAGGGGCTATTGTGGCTGAGACTTTAAGCCTCAGGGTGGAGGGCACTCAGGTTTTCGTACCTCCAAGGTAGGCAAATTGGGTGACTGAGACAAAGATGGGGATATTCAAGCAGGCCTCGAGGGTGGATGGGTGGACGCAGAGTGCTCATACCAATTCTGCAGACCATCTCACAGGATTTGGAGGCCAAACTGAACATCTTGGCAGATCCAGTTAAGAATAACCATGAGAATACAATGATGCACAAAGCAGTGAATTACAAGAAAACAAAGAGCCTCCTCCCATACTACTTTCTCTATATGGCATAGGCCCCTAGAACTTGAATGAAACAAATGAGAAAAATGATGGGAATCCTGAATTAGCAAGCTTTAAACCTCAATTTCCTGGATTTGTTTAGAATTGACTAAGATTTCATTTTCTGCTTCTGGCATAAGATCACTGCTAAGTAGAGATCCCACAAATATTATTTGAACCTCACATATGTGTCTGGCACTATTTATTTACTGGGAATATATGTCTGTGAGCAAAACACACAAGAATTCTTATATTCAGTAAAATTATCTATAGAACTATAAAAAATACATAAGGACTCGAGGGAAGGACTAAGAAATTTGTATTTACCTATATTTAAAGAAATATTTAGTGACTGTGGTTTTGATTAATATATAAAGAATATATAGAAAAAGAAAATTATGTGTATATAACAACTATATGCATGATTTCATTTTATAATATTAACATATCCTAAGTATTCAAAACATATATAAATACTAACATGATTTTGATATTATTGAATTAAAAAGGAGAAAGAGCTTAAGTTGAAATACATTATGGTTAGAGCAGTGATGTTTGTTAATGTATCTAAAGGGCAGACAGGATCTATGTAAGCAAAGAGGGGAAGAGTAGAGTCTGAACAGCGAAGCCAATACATAGGAACAGATATAAAAATAATTCAAAGCATGTAATTTCACTGGAGCAGAGGATTCGTGAAGGGAATTAGGGGAAAAAAACAGGTTGAAGGTGATTTGAAAGAATCTGAATGAATTGAATGAAGAGTCTGGATCTTCATTGTTTCCCCTAGTTTGGATATAATAGCTTTCTTTTTTTTAATTTATTTTTATTTATTTTTTGAGAGAGAGAGAGAGAAAGTGAGCATGCGAGTCAGGGAGAGGGGTAGGAGGAGAGGGACAGAGAGAATCTTAAGCAGGCTCCTTGCTCAGCACTGCGCCTGATGTGAGCTCAATCCCATGAATGTGAGATCATGACCTGAGGTGAAATCAAGAATTGGGTGCTAACCAACTGAGCCACCCAGGCGCCCCTGGGTATAATAGCTTTCTCTTTCTGGAGGACTTACCAAAAAGTCTATTTAAATGACTTGTACCATTAACATGCATATGTTAATAAACTGATTCATTTTTCAATATTCTATATAACTACAATAGCAAGCTACACTAAAATTATTTTTCTACCATTTCTAAATGAACATAACTAATGTCTGAATATCACAGTTTTATACAGCCTAATTTTATGGGTAGAGGTCTATTGAAAAACTATATCGGCTAATTAAATAGAACATTTTTCATGACCCTAGCCTATATGATGTACAACACGCATAATAAAAACATTTTAAATATAAACCAAAATATAAATGCTATTTAAATATATCTGAGAGTTTATTTCTACAGAGAGGTATATAATTGGCAAAAGGGCGTAATTGTGCTTTAGGAAATAACATAAAAGTTTTAAGACTAAGTCAACTTGGGCTTCTCACTTGTATTTTAACCATTTGAGTCTTATTTTTCTTGTCTATAAAATGGAGATAATAATGTCTGATTTTTTCTATTGTTTGAAATACTAGACATCAAAATACACCTCTTTCTTAGCCCATCTTTCTCTCCTTGTAACTTATATGTCATTAAATAATACTTTGATATGAGAAATACTCAAATTCAATTTTAAAAATAGTTACTCATACTTGAAGTCAGGGAGTCGATTAAAATGGCTTCCAGATCATTTGATTTCACTTTAAAATATATTACAAAATGGTTACATTAAAATGTATGACTCCTATTTTACTTTGATCATACTTTTTTTTTTTGCCCCAAGGTGTTACAATGGACTATTATTCAAATGTGAAGGCAATTCTAGGAAACACTGGCAAAAATCACAAAGTTGTTTTTCCATATTTAAAAAATAAGAAGCAATACTTTCCTCTTAATAAATTATATTTTAGGATTCTAGAATTTTACTGTTATAGAAATAACTGTCCTAAAATTGTGCTGCCACCTAAAGAAGTAAGATTTATGGGTCTTTGTTCTGTCTACAGAAAAGAAAATTAAAATCTAATAATTTTACTTACAATAATAACTACAAACATTGAATTACAACTATGAGGAAAGAAGTATATTTTGTTCTGTTGGAATACGGAATGGAACTGAAATATTTTCTATTACAAGTGATTGTTCAAGTGTCTACATTTGTAGAAAAATATACTACCGCTAGAATTTTCTGGCTCAAGATCTATTAGTCTAGTTATTTCACATTGCAAAAGTAGATATGAGTAATCAATTATTGGTAGACCAAATTAGTCAAGTGTCTAAGATATAGGAAACCTCATAATTTATAAAGACACATTGGAGCATTAATTGCCTTAATTTGAGTTTATCAAATACATAGATTTATTGAAGCAGTTTTGGTGTTCTCTTGTCAATAATTGGTAATAAAATGATGGCTGATTTTATAGATGTCTTCAATTCAAAAAGGCAATTGTCTTAATGACTTTAAAATGAATGGCACAAAAATTACTTTTGTAATTGTTATAAATATTCTCTTATGGTTTAATTTTATAGTGTCATAATCATGTTAAAAATGAGATGGATATTCAAATCAGAAATTATAATAGTAATTTTCTTTTTCTGAATATTACTAGGTCAGTAATATTGTCATTAAACTCTTGACATTAATGAATAAATATATTTATCTTCACAAGAAGAAAAAAATTACTGTGAATTATATAGTCCTTCATGTTGAACTTTGAAAGGATAGTTGAGTTTGTTTGTTTGCTCTTTAATGGGAATACTATACATTTCTCTCTAAATCCAGTCTCTACACAGAGCTGCTAATAAAATCACATCACTCCCCTACTTCAATCCTTTCTTTGATGGCTTCCGTGCATGCTCAGAATGAAATCTATACTTCTTATCAAGACTTCTAAAGCCTTGTATGACCTGCCCCTGACACTACAGCCTGATGTCTGTCTCACTAAGCTCCAGCCATGCTGACCTTTCTTTGCGTCTTTTCTTGAACATACCAAACTTTCCCCATCTTTCAGCCTTTGCACTTGGCACTCTTTCCCAGAATACTACCCTACTCACCCCAATTTTGTTCGGTTTGCTCTCTGTTTCATTACTTAAGTCCGATTCCAATATCACGCACTCCTAGACTTAGTGTAAACCAGACACCTCACCTCACAACCTGTAACATGTCATCCAATAGCATTTTTTTCTTTATACTTGCCCTTACCTAAAATTATCTAATTCATTAATTTGTTTACTCGTTTCACCACTAGGATATGAATTTTATGAGAACAGGCACCATTTCTGTCCTTTCACCATCTATTCCCAACACCGAAGAAAGGGCAGATAGGTTCTCAGTTCTAATGTGCATTAGTAAATGGAAATCAATCAAGATCTGTTATTTTTCTTCATCCTAAAGCTGAAGTAAGGACATATCACCAGTGACCATTTTGACTGGGGGATTGATCAGTTAAATGAAACCATTAACTTTATTCATTTTTAATGTGATTTTTATTAGGCTTCTTTAGTCAATTCTATGAAACTAGTCAATTAGCTGCATTTGTTTTCTTAGGGTGCTATGTTAAAAAAAAAAGAAAAAAAAGATAAAGAAAAATTGAATCAATTCAGTTATTCCCAGCCAAAGGCACATTAACTTGAGAAAAGGAAAATGAAGTCTGTCAGACATGTTGCACATCCATACAAACACACTCTTTTAGCTGCCCTATGGCATGTGTCGTTTTCTTTCTATCTTGCTGTGGCTCTCTGGATTGTACTGTCCTCTAAGCAGCTCAGCAACTCTTCCTCCCTCAAGATGCTGCCTTTGTCACTACTGTTGCCAAGTGACTCACTTCCAGCACCGCAGGCACAGACTGGTCTTTGCCAAGTCCCAGTTGTTTATGCCTCATGTGTTACTGCCGTGTCCTCGAGAGCCCTATGTGGGCCAGAGCACGCAGCCTTCACCACAGAGAATGAGGGAACACTGTCTCTTCTATTTGGGATGTTGCTCTGTTCCCCAAGTTCCTAGGCAGAGCTGCTTGGGCTCTCAACATCTCAGAGTTTTCTTTCTTTATTGGATTTGTTGTTGACGTTGTAATGGTGTCCATTTTTAAATTTGTTAGCCTTTTTAGGTTTTTACTGATAGCATCTCTGCAGGATTCAGACATATATCCCTGAGGGCTGTGCAAGATGACAGAAAAACTTGAGGGAGATAGATTTTATACTCAGAATCCTGCCTTCTCTCTGTCCCTAAGAAATTGTTCTAAGCCAAGTTTGTTTGTTTTTCTTCCTTTGACCTTCATCCAGTTGGACACCAGGCGGTCCTACCCACCCCAGAGCCCTGATATCCACAGTTCTTGAGGCACAAGGCAATTTTCAGTCTTGAGATAAGGACTGCTTGGTTTCAAGTTGAGATTCCTGTTATTTACAAATAGTTTAGTTAAAACAGTAAGTTTCTGTATTTCTAATTCACAGGAATCTACTTAAACACTTGTGTTATATGTCAAAATTTAAAAATACTCATTTAGATAAGTGTTCTGTCCTCAGGGTTGTTTTGAGACAAACATTCAATCAGAGAACAAATTAGGAAAATAACTAAGACTGTTAATACCATAAAGGAAATATACAGGATCCATCATAGTTTTATTCTGCCTAAGTTGAACCTTTTTTAAGAATATGAGTAGGGAAGTTCTTTTGACTAAAGGTTCACTGGACTCTCTTTGCAACTTGCTAGTCACAAGAACTTGAACAGCCTCCCTCAGCTTTCCTCATACTAACATAATAAAATATTGTTTTTATAAATCAAAACATTCCTTTTATTAAATTAGACTGTTTTTGAGACTGAAATAAGAGAGTTTTTCTTTAAGTACTATTTGTGAAGGACAATGCAAATATTAGGTGTTGTCCAGCAGAACTTTGAGGCCAGAAATCACAACTTTCATTTTATAGGTGAACTACAGTAAATTCACAAGAGGCTTTTTAGAGTGCTCTGGTGAGGATTCTGAGGCTGATAAGCAATCAATGGGAAAGAGTGTCATTATATGACACTGATGTGGGAGCAGCAAGGAAGAAAGGTCCTAGCAGTCCTAATATCAAGACAAAACTACTGCATGCTAAGCACAGAAAAAAACCTAATTCCTGCCAACAAAGAGCTTATAGTCTACTATAGATAATTGGAAATACATGATGTGTGTCATGGATCACTTTAGGAAATAGCTGAGTAACTTGCAAGGAAATGGGAATAAACCTGAGGGTTAGCAAAGAAAATCATTAAAAGATTTTATTGTCTCTACATCATTAGTTCCTTGCTATGTGATTCAGGCTGTCATGGCCAAACCCAAATTTAGGGCTTGCTAAAGTTTGTAAATTGAATTATCACAACCATCCATCTTCGCAGGATCTTCTCATTTTGTGCCAATCCCCTTAGCCGAAGATTAGACAAAAGGAAAATATTGATATTTTCTTGTACAAGGAATTTCCTTGATATTGATATTCAATCAACTCTTTGGTGTCCATGTATGAAACCCTCGTGGCCTATATTTTATGTATCTTTGGGAAAAGAGACATTTCTCATTCTTCGTAACGTCTCCCTCTTCTACTCTAGAGCAATGGTTCTCAAATGCAGAAAGAAGATGATTTTGCATCCCAGGGGATATTAGAGCCTGGAGATAGTTTGGAGTGTGATAACTGGGGAGAGGGTGAGAAGGGGTGGTGTATCCTACGGCATCCAGTAGGAAGAGGACAGAGATACTGCTAAACATTCTCTAATGCATAGGAAATCCCCTCAAAACAAAAGTATTATTTGGCCAAAGGCCAATGAGGTCAAGGTTGAGAAATCCTTGAGAGGAAAGTTTGCCTCATATCAAAATTCCAAGGCCATTTGTGAAGAATTTTAAGAAAAGGACAGGGGTGCCTGGGTGGCTCAGTTGGTTAAGTGTCTGACTTCAGCTCAGGTCGTGATTTCATGGTTCGTGGGTTTGAGCCCTGCGTCAGGCTCTAGGCTGACAGCTCAGAGCCTGGAGCCTGCTTCAGATTTTCTGTCTCCCTCTTTCTCTGCTTCTCTCTCTCTCTCTCTCCTCCTCCTCCTCCTCCTCCTCCTCCTCCTCCTCCTCCTCCTCCTCCCTCCAAAATAAACATTTAAACAAAAGAAGTGACAAAAGGGAAGTACTTTATGCAGATGAATAATCATGTACAATCATTCTTGATTTAAGAAAAGTGGGAGAAGAGTGGTAAACAAAGTTATTTGTCTGAAATCATCTCTAAATATACTTTGCTTTGGGGCACTGGGGTAGCTCAGTTGGTTAAGCATCCAACTCTTGGTTTTGGCTCAGGTCATGATTTCACGGGTTCCTGAGTTTGAGCCCCACATAGGGCTCTGCCCTGACAGTGCAGAGCCTGCTTACTTAGGATTCATTCTCTCTCTCTCTCTCTCTCTCTCTCTCTCTCTCTCTCTCTGTCTCCCTCTCTCTCTGCCCCTCCCCCACTCATGCTGTCTCAGTATCTCTCAAAATAAATAAATAAACTTTAAAAAAGTCTACTTTGATATTAAGTCTCAGTACATGGAATACCAGCCTCTTTAATTATGTATATGATTCCTTTGATAAATGTAAAGCACACAAGTACAGTGATAGATTATTTTCCTTCCACCATTTCCATGAATGGTCTTAACTCTCATAATTCCAATGAGTTTGGATAATAGAAAACCCAAGTATATTTTAATTTATAAAGACTTGACCCTTTATTATTCCCTGTGTGACATGATTATGTAGTTATTTGCAATTTCAACCTCAGTGACCTTCCATTCCTGCAAAGGTAGAAATAAAATGATTACAAGTAGTAATTAAAATGCCATGAAAAAGATTTATTTTTCCTCAAATAACTGTGACATATTAGTCCAAGAAAATGATTATATAATATCTCTTTCTCTCAGTAAGGCTAGTAACCTGATATTCTTGTCACTGAGAATCACAATAAATATGACAATATGAGAGTTTACAAGTTAGTTTTCAATTAACATATACAACTGCATTAATGTAAAAAACCCCTAAAAATGAAGTGTTATTTATTTGTGATTGATCTTTTTAATTTATTTGAAATAAATGAGTTCAAGATGAGAGTTAATTCATTTTCCTCTTTTTTTTTAAATCTTTTTCTCAAAGTTTTAATCAGTTTTATTATTTAGGAACTTTTATATTGTTCTTCATCATACACCATTATAAAAATAGGAAAAATTTAATTCCTTTAATTTGTCCTCTGATTATTCTTTCTCCTCTTTAATAAATTATGTCTAGAGAAACATTGAGTTGTTGTTCTAATAAATCAGAGTTTGATATATTTTCTCTGGGACATTTGTTTAATATTTAAACACTGGCATTTTGAAGCCTACCAGTGGGCCTTCTATGACCTCTCTACCACCATTCCGAAACAAAATGTGTTGTCAGTGAAGTTTTATCTGGAGACTGAGGAACCCAGGAAATTTCAAAACTATTTCAGGGTTTCATAACTTCAAATTTTTATATAGTAAAGAGACCCATAAAAGGTCAAGATAGCCCATAGGTTTTAACGGATAAATAACCACATTAAGCTAGATCATTTGGTTGATTAGATACATTTTACTACCTTCTACATTGATGTAGGTGACGATCTTGCTAAATTCTCAGCCACTATATAAGAATCTGTTTTCCTTTAGTTTCTAATAAGATTTTCCCCACTCTCCTTTAAGTTGTCACTGGCAGCCTCTTTAAAGTCCAAATTTTAGGGATCATGTGTTCAAGTCTCTTTATGTGTTTGCTAATATTCTCAAAGTTTACTGCCATGTTTCAAAGCAATGACTACATTTTAAGTATTTATTATGGTAACACCCAAATTCTGGTACCAAATCTGTATTAGTTCTTTATTGCTGTGTAACAATTTATGCCATAACTTAGTGGCTTGAAACAACAAATATTTATTATCTTATACTTTCTGTGGGTAAGGGATTTAGGAGCACCTGTGTTGGTTGGTAGTATTCTAGAGTCTCTTAAGAAGTTGCTAGCAAAGTATTGCCCTAGCTGTAGTCATCTGGAAGTTGACTAGTGCTGGGTGATCTATGCCCAAGATGGCTCATCCACATGGCTGTTGGTATGTGCTCAGATCATTCCTACATGGGCGTCTCCATAGGTTGCTTGAATTTCCTCATGACTTGACAGCTGATTACCCCTCCAGTGAGTGAGCCAAAGCCCAACAGGGAATCCAAGATTGAAGCCATAGTCTTTCATATTCTAATCTGGGGAAGGACATACTGTCATTTCTGCCATGCCCTATTGGTCATACAGACCAACCCTGATAATCGTTGGAGGAGATTTCACTAGAGTGAATACCTGAAACAGGACATTTTATAGGCCATCTTGGAGGCTGACTACTACATACTCCTTTGTAGTTAATATGCCCCTCTGCTCCTGACCTTAAGCAACCACTGATTGGCTTTTCTCCCTCCCCTGTAAACTTGTTTGCATTTTTTAACATTTTCTATACATGAGTATGCATTCGTTTATGTTTGGCTTCTGTCACTTGAAGTAATTTTGAGATTTACCTATGTTGATGAGTATATGTCATTTATTCTTTTTCACAAATATTCAACATTTTATCTACTTATTCATTGACATCTAGATATTTGCTAGGTTTGCATAGATGAATGAAGCTTCTACACATTTTCATGTAGACATGTGATTGTATTTGTTTCTACAGAAAACCACCAGTAGAATGAATGGGCCCTATAGCAGGTGCATAATTAACTTTTTAAAAAATTGTGAAACTTTTCCAAAATGTTGTATCAGTTTAGGGAAATATATGAGAGCACCAATTATTGCACATTCTTGCCAACATGTGGTATTTGTATGCTTCTTAATTTTAGCTATTCTAATGTCTATATAATGGTATCATGTTATGGTTTAAATTTGCATTTCCCTGGTGACTAATCATGCTGAACATCTTTTCATTTCCTTAATTGCTATTCATATATCTTCTTTTTTGAACAGGGTTTGCTATTGAAATCCTTTGCCCATTGTAAGAGTTTTATAAATTATGGATGAAAGTCCTTTGTAAGATATGGTATTATGAATATTTTCTACCATTCTATGGCTTTCTTTCATTTTCTAATGATGTCTTTTCAAGAAATACTTCACATTTTAATAAAGGCCAGTTTTTCAATATTTTATATTATGGTTCTTATCAAATAAATCTTTTCTTATAAGACTGAGAAGATTTTGTCTTAGTTTTCTTACCAAAGTTTTATAGTTTTAACTTTTATATATTTTTTTATTTTCCTGAAATTTATTGTCAATTTGGTTTCCATACAACATGCAGTGGTCATCCCAACAGGTGCCCTCCTCAATGCCCATCACTCACCCTCCCCTCCCTCCCACCCCCATCAACCCTCAGTTTATTCTCAGTTTTTAAGAGTCTCTTATGGTTTGGCTCCCTCCCTCTCTTTTTTTTTTTCCCTTCCCCTCCCTCATGGTCTTCTGTTAAGTTTCTCAGGATCCACATGAAAGTGAAAACACATGGTATCTGTGTGTCTATGAATGACTTATTTCACTTAGCATAACAATCTCCAGGTCCATCCACGTTGCTACAAAAGGCCATATTTCATTCTTTCTCATTGCCAAGTAGTATTCCATTGTATTTGTAAACCACACCTTCTTTATCCATTCATCAGTTGATGGACATTTAGGCTCTTTCCATAATTCGGCTACTGTTGAAAGTGCTGCTGTAAACATTGGGGTACAAGTGCCCCTATGCATCTGCACTTCTATATCCCTTGGGTAAATTCTTAGCAGTGCTATTGCTGGATCATAGGGTAGATCTATTTTTAATTTTTTGAGGAACCTCCACACTGTTTTCCAGAGCGGCTGCATCAGTTTGCATTCCCACCAACAGTGCAAGATGGTTCCCATTTCTCCACATCGTCTCCAGCATCTATAGTCTCCTGATTTGTTCATTTTAGCCACTCTGACTGGCGTGAGGTGGTATCAGAGTGTGGTTTTGATTTGTATTTCCCTGATGTGACATTGAGCATCTTTTCATGTGCCTGTTGGCCATCTGGATGTCTTCTTTAGAGAAGTGTCTATTCATGTCTTCTGCCCATTTCTTCACTGGATTATTTGTTTTTTGGGTGTGGAGTTTGATTAGCTCTTTATAGATTTTGAATACTAGCCCTTTGTCTGATATGCCATTTGCAAAAATCTTTTCCCATTCCGTCGGTTGCCTTTTAGTTTTGTTAATTGTTTCCTTTGCAGTGCAGAAGCTTTTTATCTTCATGAGGTCCGAATAATTCATTTTTGCTTTTAATTCCCTTGCCTTTGGAGATGTGTCAAGTAAGAAATTGCTGCAGCTGAGGTCAGAGAGGTTTTTTCCTGCTTTCTCCTCTAGGGTTTTGATGGTTTCCTGTCTCACATTCAAGCCCTCCATCCATTTTGAGTTTATTTTTGTGAATGGTGTAAGAAAGTGGTCTAGTTTCATTCTCCTTCTGCATGTTGCTGTCCAGTTCTCCCAGCACCATTTGTTAAAGAGACTGTCTTTTTTCCATTGGATGTTCTTTCCTGCTTTGTCAAAGATTAGTTGGCCATACTTTTGTGGGTCCAATTATGGGATCTCTATTCTATTCCATTGGTCTGTCTGTTTTTGTGCCAATACCATGCTGTCTTGATGATTACAGCTTTGTAGTAGAGGCTAAAATCTGGGATTGTAATGCCTCCAGATTTGGTCTTCTTCAAAATTACTTTGGCTATTAGGGGTCTTTTGTGGTTCTATACAAATTTTAGGATTGCTTGTTCTAGCTTCAAGAAGAATGCAGGTACACTTTTGATTGGGATTGCATTGAATGTGTAGATTGCTTTGGGTAGCACTGACATTTTAACAATATTTATTCATCCAATCCATGAGAATGGAATGTTTTTCCATATCTTTGTATCTTCTTCAGTTTCCTTCATAAGCTTTCTATAGTTTTCAGCATACTGATCTTTCACATCTTTGGTTAGGTTTATTCCTAGGTATGTTGTGCTTCTTGGTGCAATTGTGAATGGGATCAGTTTCTTTATTTGTTTTTCTGTTGCTTCATTATTAGTGTATAAGAATGCAACTGATTTCTGTACATTAATTTTGTATCCTGTGACTTTGCTGTATCAATTCCAGCAGACTTTTGGTGGAGTCTATCAGGTTTTCCATGTATAATATCATGTTATCTGCAAAGAGTGAAAGCTTGACTTCCTCTTTGCCAATTTTGATGCCTTTGATTTCCTTTTGTTGTCTGATTGCTGATGCTAGCACTTCCAACACTTCACGCTGTTAAACAACAGCAGTGAGAGTGGACGTCCCTGTCGTGTTCTTGGTCTCAGGGGGAAAGCTCTCAGTTTTTCCCCATTGAGGATGATATTAGCTGTGGGCTTTTCATAAAACTTTTATGATGTTTAAGTATGTTCCTTCTATCTTGACTTTCTCGAGGGTTTTTATTAAGAAAAGATGCTGAATTTTGTCAAATGTTTTTTTCTGCATCTATTGACAGGATCATATGGTTCTTTTCTTTTCTTTTATTAATGTGATGTATCACATTGATTGATTTGTGAATGTTGAGCCAGCCCTGCAGCCCACGAATGAATCCCACTTGATCATGGTGAATAATTCTTTCTATATGCTGTTGAATTCTATTTGCCAGTATCTTGGTGAGAATTTCTGCATCCATATTCATCAGGGATATTGGCCTGTAGTTATTTTTTTTTCTGGGTCTCTGTCTGATTTAGGAATCAAAGTAATGCTGGCTTCATAGAATGAGTCTGGAAGTTTTCCTTCCCTTTCAATTGTTTGGAACAGCTTGAGAAGGATAGATATTATCTCTGCTTTAAATGTCTGGTAGAATTCCCCAGGGAAACCATCTGGTCCTGGACTCTTATTTGTTGGGAAATTTTTGATAACTTATTCGATTTCTTCGCTGGTTATGGGTTTGTTCAATTTTTCTATTTCTTCCTGTTTGAGTTTTGGCAGTGTGTGGGTGCTTAGGAATTTGTCCACTTCTTCCATGGTCCGGTTTGTTGACATACAATTTTTCATAATATTCCCTGATAATTGCTCTTATTTCTGAGGGATTGGTTGTAATAATTCCATTTTCATTCATGATTTTATCTATTTGGGTCATCTCTTTTTTCTTTTGAGAAGCCTGTCCAGAGGTTTATCAATTTTGTTTATTTTTTCAAAACACCAAGTCTTGGTTTCATTGATCTGCTCTACAGTTTTTTTAGATTCTATATTGTTTATTTCTGCTTTGATCTTTATTATTTCTCTTCTTCTGTTGGGTTTGGGTTGTCTTTGCTGTTATGCTTGTATTTCCTTTAGGTGTGCTGTTGGATATTGTCTTTGGGATTTTTCTTGTTTCTTGAGATAGGCCTCCATTGCAATGTATTTTCCTCTCAGGACTGCCTTCACTGCATCCCAAAGCATTTGGATTGTTGTATTTTCATTTTCATTTGCTTCCATATATTTTTCAATTTATTCTCTAATTGCCTGGTTGACCCATTCATTCTTTAGTAGGGTGTTCTTTAACCTCCATGCTTTTGGAGGTTTTCCAGACTTTTCCCTGTGGTTGATTTCAAGTTTCATGGCATTGTGGTCTGAAAGTGTGCATAGTATGATCTCAATTCTTTTATACTTATGAAGGGCTGTTTTGTGACCCAGTATATGATCTGTCTTAGAGAATGTTCCATGTGCACTCAAGAAGAAAGTATAATCTGCTCGTTTGGGTTGTCGAGTCCTAAATATATCTGTCAAGTCCATCTGATCCAATGTATCATTCAGGGCCCTTGTTTCTTTATTGTTCCTGTGTCTAGATGATCTATTCATTGTTGTAAGTGGGGTATAAAGTCCCCTGCAATTACCACATTGTTATCAATAAGGTTGCTTATGTTTGTGATTAATTGTTTTATATATTTGGGGGCTCCCGTATTCGGCGCATAGACGTTTATAATTGTTAGCTCTTCCTGATGGATAGACTCTTTAATTATTATTATTTAATTATTATTATGACAGACTTTCTGGATAAAGGATTGTTGGCTGCCTATTTTTTTCTATTCATTATATTGAAGATTTCCTGCCATTCCTTTCTGGCCTGCCTATTTCAGTAGATAGGTCTGCCACTAGTCTTATGGGTCTCCCTTTGTAAGTTAGAGCATGTTTATCCCTAGCTGCCTTCAGTATTTTCTCTTTATCCTTGTATTTTGCCAGTTTCACTATGATATGTCATGCAGATCAATTCAAATTATGTCTTAAGAGAGTTCTCTGTGCCTCTTGGATTTCAATGCCTTTTTTCCTTCCCCAGATCAGGGAAATTCCCAGGTATGATTTGTTCAAGTACATCATCAGCTCCTTTCTCTCCTTCTTCTGGAATTCCTATGATAGGGATATTTTTCTGTTTTATTGCATCACTTAGTTCTCTAATTCTGCTTTTCTCAGCTTCCTCTTTTTCCATAATTTTATCTTCTAATTCACCTATTATCTCCTCTGCCTCTTCAATCCGAGCTGTGGTCACCTCCATTTTATTTTGCACCTCACTTATAGCATTTTTTAGCTCCTTATGACTATTTCTTAGTCCCTTGATATCTGTAGCAATAGATTCTCTGCTGTCCTCTATGCTTTTTTCAAGCCCAGCGGTTAGTTTTGTGACTATTATTCTAAATTCGTGTTCCATTATATTGCTTAAATTGTTTTTGATCAGTTTGTTAGCCGTTGCTACTTCCTTGGAGTTTCTTTGAGGAGTGTTCTTCCGTTTTGTCATTTTGTGTATTCCGTGGGATGGCTCCAAGCTGCAGGGCACTTCCTCTGTGCTATCCAGAGTAACTTGTGTTGATGGGTAGGTCCGTAGTCAGACCCGATGTCTGTCCCTAGCTCACCACTGGGGCCACAGTCAGACTGGTGTGTACCTTATCTTCCCTTCTCCCAGGGGCAGGACTCACTGTGGAGTGGTGTGGCCCCTGTCTGGCTACTTGCACACTGTCAGGTTTGTGGTGCTGTTTCGATGGGATCTGGCCAAGGGCATATTAGCCGTAGTGCATCCTCTTTCGTGGGCCTCTTGTCTATGCTTGGCTCTGGAGAGTTCATTGTGCTAGTCTTCTGGTGGTTTTCTGGGTTATTTAGGCAGATGTGGGTGGAATCTAAGTGATCAGCAGGATGAGGTGAGCCCAGTGTCCTCCTATGCCTCCATCTCCCATATAACTTTTACATTTACATATATTCTCTTTTTTTGAGTAAATTTTATGCATGTTGTGTAGTCAGGATTGACTTTTTTCATACTGATATCCAGTTCTATCACAATTTTGAAAAATATTATCTTGAAAAAAGCTTGAAACCTTGATTGACAATCTTTTGGCTATATATTTTTCAATCTATTTCTGTATTCTATATTGTTGAATTGAGCTATATCCTTTGTAATGTAATACCACATAGCCATGATTATTGTAACTTTACATAATGACTTTAAATTAGTATAAATATCAAACTTCATTCTCTTTTATAAAATTGTTTTATCTTTCTGGGTCTTTTTTATCTCTTATAATAAACTTCTCAATTTTTTCCAGAAAGCTTGTTGGAATTTGGCGGGTCATTGCTGTCTATCTATAGATCTGTTTGGAAAGAATTAATATTTAAATAATATTGATTTTTCTGCTCAGTAAACATGTTATCTCAATTTATCTGGGTCTTTAGTTTCTCTCAGTAATGTTTTCTAGATTTTAGTATCGGTATTTATCCAAATTTTAGGTAATTTTTACACGATTGCATATGGAGTTTTTTATTTTTTTCACCAGTTTTCTCTTACTATACGAAATACAAGTGTTTTTGTTGTTTTGTTTTGTTTTGTTTTGTTCTGTTCTACCTTATGGTAAAATACAATGCTACTGTATTAGTTACGGTTCTCCAGAGAAACATATCGAGTAAGAGATGTGTGTGTGTGTGTGTGTGTGTGTGTGTGTGTGTGTGTGTCATATATATATGATTTATTTTAAGAATTGGCTCATTCAAAATGGAGGCTGAGAAATCCCACAGTCTGTCATCTGTAAATTGGAGACCAGGAAAACTCATGGTGTTGTTCTAGTCCAAGTATAAAGGTCTGGTTACCAAGAACACGGGTGGTGTAAATCCTAGTCTGAAAATAGAAGACTGATGTCCCAGCTCAGCAGTTAGCCAGAGAAAATGAATTCTCCCTTCTTACATCTTTTTATTTTATTCAGACCCTCAATAGATCAGAAGATGCCCATCAACATTGGGGAGGGCAATTTGCTTTACTCAGTCTACAGATTCAAAAGTAAATCTTCTCTGGAAACATCCTCATAGATATACCCAGAATAATGTTTAGCTAAATATTTGGTCACTCCATGATAAAGTCAAGATGACGTAAAAAAATTCACTCTTAAGCTATATTCACTTCTTAGTTCTAGTAATTGTTTCTATATCCAGGAGTGTTATGGTGGCCAATCTAAAACAAAAACAAAATAAAACAAAACAAAATGAAACAACTGGAAACACAACATATGCTGATATTTTCTTCCAAGTTTGGACCACTTTCCAAAATATGCTTTCATTTGTTCACTCTCCAAAGCCTTAGATACTTGGTTTACTTTTAATATTTATTTAATTTTTTTTTTAATTTTTTTTTTCAACGTTTATTTATTTTTGGGACAGAGAGAGACAGAGCACGAACGGGGGAGGGGCAGAGAGAGAGGGAGTCACAGAATCGGAAACAGTCTCCAGGCTCTGAGCCATCAGCCCAGAGCCCGACGCGGGGCTCGAACTCATGGACCGTGAGATCGTGACTTGGCTGAAGTCGGACGCTTAACCGACTGCGCCACCCAGGCGCCCCAATATTTATTTAATTTTTAAAAACTTTATTCTGAGTTATAGTTGTTATCTGCAGCAAGGTTTTCATTTAGTCATATTCTGCAATACTGGATCCAGAAGTGCTATCATTGCTTACTATTTTAGCCTTCAAACTAATAATGTTTGATAGATAAACTACTAAAATGAAAATGATGAGCTTGGAAGACATTCTCTGGTTCTTAATGTTAAGCATTTAATGGGCTCTGGGGCACCTGGATGGCTCAGTCAGTTAAGCATCTGACTTCAGCTCAGGTCATGATCCCACGGCTTGGGAGTTCAAGCCCTGTGTTGGCTCTGTGCTGACAGTTTGGAACCTGGAGCCTGCTTCAGAGTCCATGTCTCCCTCTCTCTATGTCCCTCCCCTGCTCATGCATGCTCTTTCTCTCTGTCTCTCTCTCTGTCTCTCTCTCTTTCTCTTTCTCTCTCACAGAAATAAATTTTTAAAAATTTAAAGAATTTAAGGGGCTCAATATCAAATATATCTTGAATATCATATGTAATATAAGTTCTATGATCTCCCAAAATATTTCCAACATGAGTTGTTGAATAGATTTGAAGTTAGACTTGGGAGTTCTGATACAGCTGTATGTCATGGTATGCATGGAATGTGTATATGTATGTATGTTTGGATGGGACACTTGGAGAAGCAGAAGGAAAGGAATAGAATTAGATTCTTGGAGAGAATATATGAGGATATTGACAAAGAAGACTCCAAGGCTATGGATAATTAGGTCCCAGGTTTAGATTTGGGTAGGCTGAGAGTGATAATATGGAAAAAGATACCCATAATAATTACAGCTAATGTTTAGTGTGTGTGTGTGTGTGTGTGTGTGTGTGTGTCAGTCAAACATTGTTCTCAACTCTGTGCACTTTTTTTTTTTATAACTCTCACAACAATACTGTGAAGGAGACATTATGATTATCTCAATTTTACAAAGATATAATCTAGGCATAGAGAAATTAGCTGCTTTGCCCAAGATCTTAAACTAGTAGAAAGTATAAATTTGAAGCAGGTTTGAACTTTAATTATTTTTAATATGCTGTATACCAGATGTTTGACTCAATATCTCATTGTAGTGCTTACAAGCAAATACAATATAGTTTTCAATGTATTCTTATTACAAGGATTTATCTAGGATGACATGCTGTCATTTGCTATTGGCCCACATTAATAGGTCATATACTACATTAGAGACATATTTAAAAATAACTTTTGTAATCTATTCATGTACACTTATGATTTACTTTTGGGATTATTTTCTATGTAATTCTCTGAAAATCTTGTCAATAAAAATAGCTTATGGTGTTATCTCAAGTGCACAATCTATGTGCCAGGTGTTGGCCTTATTAAATAGCTAGTTAAAACAAGTTTTTGTCAGCTTCTAGAGGAAACTTGCAAGGTGGTGCCTCTAGTTTGACAATTATTTTTAATACTGTAAATTAATGTGCAGAAGAAAAAGAGCAGCATGCACAAGCAAGCTAGCTTATAAAAATGTTGAATAAGAAGACATAACTAAGTACCAATACTTATAGCAACCAAGGGCAAATAAGTGCCATAAATTCATTGATGTAATCTAATTTGAAAATTTAGATTATTTAGAGAAAGGAAAATGTAACATAAAGAACCACTGTTACTAAATAAAGATTTTTGAATACACATTGCTTGTTTCTCTGCTTTGTAAAATAGAATTGAACTTGTTAGCTTTATCTGAAGGTGACCTCTGAGCCCATTTGTGTGTGAAATTTCTCTTCTGTTCCTTTTCTCACTCCTCACTCACTTTGTTAGTTTTTTTTTTTACATAACAAACATATATCCAGCTGTCCAAAATATTGGGGGAGGCAATTTAATAAATGTTTTCTTTTTAAGAAGAAATGAGAGAATGATATGGACAATTATATCTTTTTTTTTTAATTGTAGGCACCTGTTTGGGCAATGTTTGCAATTACTTTCATTACACACAGACGACTATTCTTCTTCTTCCTTTTGGTAGGGATGAATGACTATGGCTTACCTTAAGAAACAGAATAATTTAGGGGCGCCTGGGTGGCGCAGTCGGTTAAGCGTCCGACTTCAGCCAGGTCACGATCTCGCGGTCCGTGAGTTCGAGCCCTGTGTCGGGCCCTGGGCTGATGGCTCAGAGCCTGGAGCCTGTTTCCGATTCTGTGTCTCCCTCTCTCTCTGCCCCTCACCCGTTCATGCTCTGTCTCTCTCTGTCCCAAAAATAAATAAACGTTGAAAAAAAAAAAAAGAAACAGAATAATTTGTCTTAAGATTACCTAATAAGTTGAAGGCCTCTTCTAGAAGAATGCCAACAAACTCAATATCATAGGAATTTAGTGGATATTTCAGTTGGGTAGAGAGTTATAAATTGTCTTCAAAGCCCTGATAAAATTAAGGGTCCATATAAGTTTCCGAATGAAGGAACAACATGCTTAACTCAGTGTGATTTTTCGACTCTTTTCTCTGATAAGAGAGGAGAATTGAACAAGATGTTGGCTTCCAGACATAAAAAGACCGACATTCTGAACTCTTTTATCTGCCTGTTAGTAGTGGCATTATGTGTGATGAATTAGAAGAGAAGGAGGTAAAAATACTTAAAAGCATTTTTTTTCCCACAGAGAAATGAAAACATGTAGTTGTATGTGTTCCAAGTGACAGGAAGAATACTCTCTAAAGAATAACCTGGGTCTTTGTATCTTCATAAGTGACTTCCTTCAAGTGTAGAGCAGAAAAGCATTCTTTATGAAACATGCCAGAAAAAAAAGGATATGGTACATGAATAGCAGTGGAGTCAAATGGCCTCTTTTTGAAACCAGAGTCACTGCTAACTTTGTGACGTCTTTGTGCCTCAGCATCTCCATCTCTAATTATTCCAAAAGATAGCTATAGGAAGGAAGGCAGATAATTCATACAAAACATTTAGAACACTGCCTAGCACTTACCAAGAGTTACTAAGTACTGCTGTTATTGTAATTTCCACATTTCTGTCTTCAGACTCAAGATTCTTGTGTGAACTTAACTATATTGGCTCAATACGTAATCTGTTTTTCTCGGTCCCAGTCAATGGACAAGAGGTTCCTCTGAGAGGCGCTGTCTACCATTAGAGCAGCGAGTAATATTTGGAAAATTAGGTGGAAAGGAGCTATCTTAGGTGTTTGTCAAGGGGGAATGAATAGCAGGATATTTTCAGTGCCAGCAAAAGACTTGACTGAATACCTTAAATCTACATGGTAAGAAACAAGGAAGGAACAAAGGGAAGAGAAGGAGGGAAGGGAAATGAAAAAATGATTTTCTGGTAATGCTATAATTTAATTCCTAGAGCACTCCCAAAGGGGAGAGAGTCCAGATTTAGTGAGTGTATATTTAGGCTTCTATATAAAAAGTCAAATCAGCACCTCTGCATGTGCTGTGGGAAAGAAAATACCCATGGTACTCTTGGAGTAAAGGATCCAGTATTAAGCATTTGGTAGATTATAATGGCTAGTGATTCCTTTCCCTTTCAAAATATCTTTCCTCTAAATTTATATTACTAATATTAGCACCATATATGTAATATAATATGCATCTCTTACTGTTTGCATTTGTTTTAAAGATTTCATTGAAATCAGTCTGGGAGGGACTGAACATACTCTTTACATACCTATATGTACTAATATTTTTTAACATAATAATTTAAAGAGTAATAGAAAGGGATGGTATTGCCAAAGCAGACATTGCACTGGCAAAGTTAGGCAGGTAGGGGAGACCTTATTCAGGCTATTATAATAGGGGAGTCAGAACTCAACTCTGCTGAAACAAAGGGCTGGAGAGTTTTTAAGAACTGGGAGTGGGGTGGAGAAGGGGGCAGATAGGGCCACCTAGGTTTGCTAATTGACGTTACCCTAAAAGAAAAGTAAACTTTCTTATATTTTCATAACAGGAAGCATTTTTACAATTTGGAGCAGTGCACCCTCTTAAATTATATCCCCACCCTCTCACAGACACTAGGAAATAGGTATACTATCTTCCTTGAGAATTACATTTCAAAGGGATGGCTCCCAGGTTATTGAGAAAGACAGTCCCAGGTTGTAAAGTAGGCAAGAAGCCTTTCAAGAAGATTTACAGCTCAAAGAGGAAGAAAAAGAATTTACAATTATAATTCTTTTTTTTTTTTTTTTTAATTTTTTTTTTCAACGTTTATTTATTTTTGGGACAGAGAGAGACAGAGCATGAACGGGGGACGGGCAGAGAGAGAGGGAGACACAGAATCGGAAACAGGCTCCAGGCTCTGAGCCATCAGCCCAGAGCCCGATGCGGGGCTCGAACTCACGGACCGCGAGATCGTGACCTGGCTGAAGTCGGACGCTTAACCGACTGCGCCACCCAGGCGCCCCTACAATTATAATTCTAAGAAAGGAAGGAGAGACCTCCATGTTAGACAATCTGTATTCTGTAAAGACGTAGTGAAAGGAGCCTAGAGGCAAGAAGATGCCTGTCTAAGGTGTAGTCAAGCTGAAGGAAATATTAAGGCCATCTTGGTCAGTAAGAGAAAAATGTGGTACTAGTAAGTGTTAAAGAGGGGCTTTACTAGGCTGGAATGTTAGGCTTTTGGCTTTTACATAATTAATCACTATAGCTCTATCTAAGGCACCTTCAAATATCCAAACAAACATACTTTAAAATTATTAGAGTTTTTTAAACATGGAATTCAAAGTAACATAAAAAGTAAATATTTAGATTTATAGACTTAGTAGACTTACAGATCTATTAACTTAGTAGAATGGCAGTATTAATGGCAACTTGAGAATATTAAAGTATTGTGTGATTGTCATACGGAGAAAAATGCCCCAGCAATAGAAGAAAATGGAAATGGGTTAGCATTTATAGCAATTTGGGGATTTAATTAAATACAAGGACTACTTCCTTAACAATTAAATACAGTTAAAGATCAAAGGTATGCTTATTACAACTACCTTCCAAATAGACCAGGTGGGACACCACCTTCATCCAATGTTAGTTGAGTCCCTTTTGATATCTTGACTAGATCCCACAACTTTGCAATTCCTTTCTATTACCAGAGCAGTCTCACTTTGGTATAGAAACATAGTTCTATTAATTTAAATACTTAAACTCCCAACTCTTTTCCTCTCTGTCTATTCTGACTAGGTCTCTCTTGGCTTTAGGAATTGCAGAATAAAGGGCAGGCAGGATCTACTCTTTTTACAGCCCTCTCCATTCAAAAGTGTGTTTTCAGAAGTGCCTGGGTAGCTCAGTTGGTTGAATGACAGGCTCTTGATTTTAGCTCAGGTCATGATCTCATAGTGGTGAGATGGAGCCCCCGTGTAGGCCTCTGTGCTGGGTGTGCAGCATGCTTAAGATTCTCTCTTTCCCTCTTCTTCTGCCCCTCCCCTGCACACATGAGTACATTTGCTTTCTCTCTCTCAAAAACAAACAAACAAACAAAAAACAAGGCAGGTTTTCAGGATGGGGCAGGGGTAGAAAGAATGGAATGTGTAAAGTAGTGAACTGGGCAAACTTGTAGCTCTCTCCTTGTTGGGCGTAATCACATTTGATTATCTCTGTGGCTATCAACTTAAGATGGGGCAAGTGACATTTCCAACAGGCTTCACCGTCTCTTGGAGAGCCATTTTCCTGCATCTTCTCCAGGTATGTACTGTCCATCTCTCCAGAACTTCCTGTTGTACCTCCTCTGGTAACATTCACATCTCCTGTCTCTAATGTATGTTTCCTGTCCAGTGGTATGGAGGCCCCACCAGAGAGGGAGCCTCAAATTTATCTAGCCTTTTCTGCCAAAAATCTAGATTGCACTGACTTTCAGGTTTTATTTTCTACACCTTTTGGGAACCAGGGCCTGAATAGAGGAGATCCTACTTTTCTCCTTATACGGCAGCCCCCAAGAAAACAATCCATTATCCAATTCCATTTTCTTCTATGTATTCCACAGGTACAGATCATCAAGTTGAGTCTGTTAAATTGATATCCTAAACAGGAAACAAAATGCTACTCTCTTATCCTTTTAGTCATCCATTGTCTTTACGAGTGATTCTCTTAGAGCCAATTTCTCTTGGCTTTTGGATGCAAAGCAATAGCTAATAACCACCGAACTTCCCCAGAGGTCAGCAACATTTTTAATTCTCAGTTATCTTCTTGTATTGACTGTTGGACTAGGTAGAATAGGCTAGATTTCCAATTGGTGATTTTCAGTAATGCTCCTGAGATGTGGCTTATTCCAATGATGGTGATTTTCTATACTTACAGTGAGGTCAAGGGAATGCCTTTGCCTTTGTTGGAGGTTTAGGTTAACTTCTTGAATAAGAGAAAAATCTCACAGAATATGTGGTTGAATGTAAAATGTATCCTCACAGGATTGTTGAATGTATTGAGATACTGTGTATTAGGCCTTGTGTTTGGAATACTCTAGATACTCAGTGAAAGTTACCATGATCATACTTCTTCCTTCCATTCTTACATCCTTTGTTACTCTAGATTTTGACACACTGTACTAACCTGCTTATCCTACTTGTCTCAGTTTTGGCATTTATGGTACATATAGTTGTCACCAATTGGCAGGTAAGCACCCACATGTCAGCCTTCAGTCACTGCCATGAGAATAGAAATATATACCCACATTTTTTTGCCTACCATTTCTTTTAAGTTTTGGGCTCATTTGGCAAACTGTCTCTCGAGAATCTCTATGTAGTTATTTTACCCCAATCTCAGTCTTTAAAATCGAGTTTTCATCTAACCAAATGTGCCTTTTTCCACCAAGATTTTTATAATTTCTGTCTTTGACAATATTTTTCCCTCCTAATTACTTAAGAAAACAATGCTGCAATTGTCTGTGAAACTTGCTTTTCTGTTCTGCAAAAAATTTTGCCAAATAATAATTCTGTTAATTTGTATGATGGAGGAAATCAACTTATTTTATTTTTGCTTTTCACAGAAAATACTGAAGGCAGACTTTTCTAAGCTTATGTCTTTGTAATTTTGATAAGCCCTTAACTGGTTTCCCTTTGGGTACTCTTTTTCAATCTGCAAATCATAATGCTCAATGCTTCTCTAGCCAATCTGTATTAATAACTGCTTTCAATAAAGTTACACTACTGTCAGAAACGAAACTTCATTAGCTCCTCCTTGTCTCAAGAAAAAGTTTAAGCCCTTGATATAGTATTCAAAAATTCAAATCTATGTAAATCAGCCCTAACTTTTTCCCCCTGAAACTACGCTTTAGCCAAACAGATCTGTTCACTATTTCTGGAATATGACTTGTTCATGTACGTGTAGAATGTATTCTTTTTTCATCTTAACCAAAGCTCATTCTTTCTAACTTAAGTTTCACATTTCCAGTGAAATTTTCTAAGCCACACCGCCCTCCAAAACACTTAGAGCACTTTTTGCCTGATGCATTTTTTTAATAACACTAATTTTTTGGAAAACTTAATGATTTTAGGCCCTTTGTATTTGTTTGGCATCCATTATTTTATTTAATCCTTCCAAAAAACCTAAAGGATGGGTATTACATCCATATCTTTAAGATATAAAACTAGGCATAGAAATCTTTCAAAATCCCAACAAAGTTTTTTAACAGTAAGTTCAGAATTCAAACAGTGGTGTATCTTGTTGTTAAGCCATTTTATTTTCATTACCTCAGACTGAGATATTTGAGACATCAAAAGTAATGGGGAAAAAGAAAAGGACTATTAATTATATAATTTAAAACAATGTTTCCATGGAATATTGGAGACTGAAGGCAGATTGAAAAATGCTAAGATATAAATAAGAACCATTGTATATAATTTTATTTCCTTTAAAAAAATACTCAAGTGGGTCCCATGTAACTTTCTAACAGTTTTAAAAGAAAAAGAAAGATGGGGAAGAAAAACATATGGAAGGGCTTTCCAGATAAAATAAAACTGTGCTAAGAAAGTCACTTTGTAGATAGCCATTCTCCTGAAGGACATATTGTTAAGACATATTTTAGTTGAGGTAACATCAAAGAGCAGCATGTCACAGATATTAAAGTCTTAGTAGCACAGAAATTTAAAAACTGTAGATATGGCTCCTTCTAATGACCTTTGCTTTACATTGTTATGTGTGTTATAGAATCGTTAATAAGTATGGTTAAATGAGAACCAAAATTTATGCAACTAAATTATTTCTACAAAACTAAAAAGTACCAGAGCCATTAGGGTTCACAATTAATGTGTGCATTTTTCTTATTAATAATTATGCCCATTTAAAACAACCATTACCCCAATAATGTGAATTTAATGGGGAAAATATATAAGAATACTATTAATTTTCTTTCTGTTAAATTAACAAGCCCTTTTTCTGACACCTAATGTAGGTATCATTTATAGGAAAAATCATTAAAGTCAAACACAAAGTTGATGAGTGTTCAAAAATAACTTTAACTCCTGTATAGCATATTTCCATTAATATTAGAAAATGATGTATAGGTTTATACAGTAAAGTAAACATGTCAAAAATAATTAAATGCAAATTGATATTATATTCTGTAGGTTTTGCATATATTTTTATACAATTTTCTGTATAGTCAGCATAATATTGTGAGACTAGCATTGATAGTACTTTTTAACTTTTTATTATGAAATTTTATCAGAACAGAAAAGCCACAAATACAGTTCAAATAATAACAGTGTTTTCTTCATCCAGATTATAGAAGCATTAGCATTTTATTATATTTGATCTATTATTCATTCTCTTCCCCTTCACACACACACTATCTCTGAACTGTTTAAGTTGCAGACATCATGTCCTTTACCCCTTAATACTTCAATGTATATTTCCTAAAAATTCGTATTTTTATTCTTATATATAGCCACATGTATATATTCTTATGTACATTTTTATATACAGCCACAGTAGTCAAATCACACAATTGGCATTGCTACTGAATTAATTATCTAATATACATTCCTTATTAAAATTTTCCTTAGCAGTATTTAAAAAAAAAGCATTGTTGCACATAACTATTAATATTCATTTGTTTTGAGGAAATTTTAAGGCTTCAAGAAATGCTATTGTCATACTAGGAGTTTACTCTCATTTTTTAGTAATACAAATCTTCCCCCCACACCCTACCCCTCTAAAAAAAAAAAAAAAACGCATCTAGCCTTGAAATGTTGTTAAATGGATTTTTTAAAATATTTTTTTAACATTTATTTATTTTTGAGACAGAGAGAGCATGAACAGGGGAGGGTCAGAGAAAGGGGGAGACACAGAATCTGAAACAGGCTCCAGGCTCTGAGCTGTCAGCACAGAACCCGACTCGGGGCTTGAACCCACGGATCGCGAGATCATGACCTGAGCCGAAGTTGGACGCTTAACCGACTGAGCCACCCAGGCGCCCCTTGTTAAATGGATTTTGAACTGGCAGGCTCATAGTTCATTTGAGCAAATGTACACAAAATTAGAGGCTCAAATATTAATAAAAAATAAAAGCTTACATCAATGATTCCAAATGACAATCTAGATCTGCTCCAGGACCTATCAGTCAGAAGTGTATGTATCATGCATATCACTCGTGTCTCTCACACCAGGTTTATGCCAGTAATTTTGACACACATTTCTGGAAAAATGTGCACGCTTATGTTGCTCAGGTTAACTTTAGTTATTAACATGTTTCAAAATTATTAGTTAATGTTGGATTTTAGTAAACTAAAAATGAGTAAGGCTAAGAGCAGGAATTAACCAGTATGCTGTTAGTCCAGTCTCAATGTATGGCATATTTCTAGGAAGTCTTATTTGGTCTTATTCCCAAAACCAAACCCAGTCCCCTTTCTTCTAGAAAGCAGATCTTTAGTCCAAGCAATATACCTGCACTGTTTTCCTCTGCTGGGATTCTTTCCTGGATAACTTGCCCAGTACTATTTCTTCATGATTGCACTCCTTTTCTGAATTTAAAACTTCCTCCCCACTAAGTAGTATTTTACTTGAAACTCAGCCCTCCTATACTGAGTGTATACCTCTTCCAATAATCATTATCAACACTACCAACATTATTAACTAACCTTACTGATAATAGAACTTAGACAAATAGTTTAAATAATCGGCCCAAGGTCCTAGACAACTAAAATGATAGAGTTTAGAACTTGATCCTGGAAGGGTATAGCACAAAACAGAACCAATGCGCTTCCATTTTGAACTTTGCTCAGCTACGAGATTCCCATTGCCATGGCCTCCCATTCACCTGTCATGCTTTGTCAAATGGCTATTCTACCTCCCTTGTTAACCTCAAGTACCCATGACAGCAGTGTTCTCTTAGTCTCCTCAGATCCTTCATCATCTGAGGTTGATTTTTTTACTTGACCCCACAAATGTGCCATATAACTCATGCTAGAAACATCTGCCAAACTCTTCATTAGCCTACCAGCGCATGACACATAATGCAACACTGTGATAAAGAGGAAGGAATCTAAGTGTACCACTACAGAAAATCATCAAATCACACACAAAAAGAGACAAAAAGAAGAAGGAACAAAGGAATTACAAAATAGCCAGAAAACAATTAGCAAAATGAATAGTAACTCCATACCTATCAATTACTTTAAATGTAAATGGAGGTAATCATCCAGTCAAAAGAGAGATTAACTGAATGGATAAAAAAAAAAGTTCCAACTTTATATGGCCTATAGGAGACTCACTTAACACCAAAAGCAAAGACAACATGAGCAAAAATAAACAAGCAAGATTATGTCAAACTAAAAAGTTTCGGTACAGCAAAGGGAACCATCAACAAAATAAAAAGTCAACCTACCAAGTGAGTGAAAATATTTGCAAGTCATATGTCTGATAAGGGATTAATACTCCAAATATACAGATAAGTCATACATTTCAGTAGTAAAAACAAAAAAAGAGAGAAAAGAAAAGAAAATCTAATTTAAAAATAGGCAGGGGAATTAAATAGACATTTTTCCAAATAACACATACAGATGGCCAATAGGTACATGAAAATATATTGGCATCACTAATTGTCAAGTAAATGCAACCAAACAATGAGTTATTACATCACACTTCTTAGAATAGCTATCATCAAAAAGACAAGAGATAACAAGTGTTAGCAAGGGTGTGGAATAAAAGGGAACACTTGTGTGCTGTTAGTGGGACTGTAAATTGGGGCAGGTGCTCTGGAATACAGTATAGAGGGTCCTCAAAAAATTCAAAATAGAACTACCATATTATCTGGGTATCTGTCTATAGAAAACAAAAATCACTGTTTCAAAGAAATATTTGCAATTCATGTTCATTGTAACATTATTTACAATAGGCAAATTATGGACACAATCTAAGTGTCCATGGACAGACAAATGGATAAAGAAAATGTGATTTATATGTATATATAAAATGGAATATTATTCATCCATAAAGAAGATGAAAATCCTGCCTATTACAATAGCATAGATGGATCTTGAGGTCATTATGCTAAGTGAAATGAGTCAGACAAAAATACTGTACAATCTCCCTAAATGTGAAACCTAAAAATATATATGTGGAACCTAAAAAAGACCCGAACTCATTGAAACAGAGTACATATTGGTGATTGTCAGAGGCAGGGAGTAGGAAGTGGGCAGAATGGGTAAAGGTGATCAAAAGGTATAAACTTCCAGTTATAAGTTAAGTTCTAGAACACGTGTGCAGCCTAGTGACTATAGTTAAAAATACTGTATAGCACAGGGACAGCAGGGTGGCTCAGTCGGTTAAGCATCTGACTTCAGCTCAGGTTATGATCTTATGGTTCATGAGTTCAAGTCTGGCATCAGGCCATCAGGCTCTTGGCTGTCAGTATAGAATCTGCTTCAGATTCTGTGTACCCCTCTCATTCTGCGCGCTCTCTCTCTCTCTCTCTCTCTCTCTCTCTCTCTCTCTCTCAAAAATAAAAATAAAAAATACTATTATGTAGGGGTGGCTCATTTGGCTAAGCATTCAACTTTTGATTTTGGCTCGGGACATGATCTCACAATTTGGGTGAGTCTGAGCACTGACAGCGTGGAGCCTGCTTGGGATTTTCTCTCCCTCTCTCTCTGCCTCTCCCCTGCTGGTGCGCGGTCGCTCTCTCTCTCTCTCTCTCTCAAAATAAGTAAATAAATATTTAAAATAATACTATTGTATATTTGAAAGTTTTTAAGAGAGTAGATATTAAAAGTTCTCATGACAGGAAAAAAGTTTGTGAGATGATAGATGTTAACTAAATTTATTGTGTTAATCATTTTGCTATACATATAAAATCAATCTATCTAATTATATATAATACATAATAATACAATATGTATTATATATAATTGCTGACTGGAGAGATATATATATATCTATATAGATATATATCTATATATATAGATAGATATATAGATATATAGATATATATATATATACACACACCACATATCTAACTAATAAAATGTTGAACCAGAGGTGGGCTTGAGCAAACATTCTATAGCTAATCCCTTTTGCTGCTTTCTGATTTGTTCCCTATTTCTGCCTGCTGCCCTTCTTTTTTTGCCCTTAGGGTACATGGGTTTGGTTTGTATAAAAACTAACCCCAAGTGAAGTCACCAAAACTGTCTTAGAATCCTGGCATGTCACTTACAAAAATTTATTGACCCTTCCTTTACTATTGCTTATTTTTCCAGGGAGCTTAGTTCTTTTGAAAAAAACATATCAAAAAGAATTCTAGCTTCATTTACTCTAGGATGTTATTGGAAATGATACCCTCAAAGCTAATTTCTCTAAGAGTAAGAGGGAGAAACTTCCTTACAAATAGAGCTTTTATTTGTTGCATGAAAGCTTTGTAGCTAAGCGGGATTACCTATTAAAGACTGAATTTTTCCTTAATTTTCTTTTTTTTTTTCGTGTTAGAGATCCTTGGAGTAACTTCTTATAGTACCTTTAATTGTTTTTGGCCATGACTTGGTAGCTTTATTTACATAATTCATAATCCTGATTCATATATAAGTCATGTTTTGCTTTTTCCCCTAATTCCAGATACCTTCCAAATGCAAAGGTAGTGCCAGTGAGCTTGCACATGCTGACACCAAAAAGCAAACAGGAATAAATAATACATACACACAAAGCATGTTTAATTTACAAAGTTGGACCTGTATTTGTAAGGTGGTATGCCTGCTGACATTCCCTCTACTAATTTTTAATGAGATGGTGAGAAGCCTGGAAACTGTATCAGATTCCTTAGAACAGAAGTGCAAAAATAAAATGGGCTACGATCAATTTAGAATATTCTGTATTCTCAGAAGGCTTGCCCTAAAGTACTATAGGAATGGAAGGCAGGATACATGTTAAGAAGAAAACTGCATAGTAAATGTGCTTCACAAGATTGGATTTGAGTGATTTTTTTTTAAAGGGAAAGCAAAGTATAATACTGAGACTGTGTAGTCACTAGAGCTTAATGTTTTAAAATACAGATAATTGTAGAGTCTTGCATGAAGAGAAAACTGTTATTTTATCGTTCTTTAATAGCCTTTTGGGGGCTTTCTTAAAAAGCTCCTGTTTGAAGAGCTACTTAAAATAGATCTCTAAAAATAACAAGTAATAAAATTAAACCTTAAAAAAACTTTTATTGTATCTTGAAAAATCGCATGCATATTCTCAGCTGGGGGAAAACATTTTTATAAAAAGATTTGTGTTTCCATTGGTTTGTAATATAGAAATATATCTTATTTAATTGAAATGCATATAATGTAAAATCAAATTAGATATGTATATGTAATTTTATTTTAATATTAAGACATACAGATATTATACAAAGACATTATAAAATAAGATCGTATTTATTTTTTGCAGTTGCACTGAATGCTTTTTGTATGAGTCTCTGACTCAGACTACTAAATGATCAAAACAGTTTTAAAGGAATTAAGGTGACACATCTCAAATATTTTCTAGGTCTACTGTTATTAAAGCAACTAGGAGTAATCTTTTCAAGTCTAAATCTTTAAATTCTCTTACCACCCTCTCAATTTCAAACACCATCGACCTCCAAAAGTGTTTTCCACTTTCTCTGAAGGAATCTGTTTCTGTGCATGTAGTGCTTTTGAGCTCTTTAATGATCTATTAAATACAAGAAATATTTTTGCCCTGTATGGAGGAGGGGAGTAAAACAGTATTAAATTTACGATCAGAAGATGGGAGCAGGTGCTTTCACACATTATCACTTATCTGCTGGCTCACTCAGTGTGGGGCAGCACCAGGCATGCAATCACAGCTCCTTCCCCTGGATCTTCAGCTTTGGGGATTCAGGGGTTTGAGACTGCATGACACTGTGGAGGGCGACAACTTCTACAGGACATCCGCAGGTTCCAGTCTATGCTTTTGGTTTCCAGCTCAGATGTGCTCAGGGTTCCAGATCATGGTTGTGGGTTTCAGTCTGTACTTGCTCTCCCCATATCACATTCATTTCTCCTTTTCAACTGTCACCCTATGGATCTCAAGGTCCAGCAACAGAATCAAACAAACAAACAAACAAA